>NW_007255728.1:0-43977 GCF_000164805.1 Carlito syrichta | reverse complement strand
TGAGGGGAAAGGATCGCTGGAGCCCAGCAGGTCGAGGCTGCGGTCGCTGGGAGCGGCCACTACACTCCAGTCTGGGCGACCGAGTGAGACTCCAACTTAAAAAAAAAAAAAAAAAAGAAATGGTATCTTCAGGAAATACATACTCATATACATACACAAGTTTACACTCCATGCCTTACCTACCTTTATAGTCTAAGTACATATTAAGTTTAAATCTCTATGCATTTCACATATTCAAATGTACACACACATACAATGTTAAAAATAACATATAGGCCTTAGGTTCAGATTCTATTAACATTTATTGGGTGTCTAGGTATTGGTCACCATCAAATTCATAACCTTGGCATGGTAGCTCATACCTGCAACCCTAGCACTTCAGGAGGCCAAGGTGAGAGGATTACCTGAACCCAGGAGTTTGATACCAGCCTGGACAACATGGCGAGACCTCATCTCTACAATAAATCAAAAAATTAGCTGGGCATGGGAGCATATTTAGAAGGCTGAGGTGGAAGGATCACCTGAGCTTAGCCGGTCGAGGCTGTGGTGGCTGTGACCATGCCACTGCACTCCAGCCTGGGCAACAGAGCGAGACTCCAGCTCACAAAAAAAAAAAAAATTCATGACCTTACTTGATTCTCATGACTCTGTGAGGGGGGGGGCCATTTCACAGATGGCAAAACTAAGGCCCTAAGAAACTAATCACCAGATCCAAGAGAACTAGTTGGTAACAAAGCAGGAATTCAAGCCTAGTCCTTCTCATTGTCACTGTTTCCATTCTGCATTATTCTCAAAATATTTTCTACAAATGTCATTCATAACTTAAACTGTTCTGCATTAACTTTGAATATTCTGTTTCCAGCATTCTGAAGTTCATCCAGTGCATAGCAACATGCTTACAAGTAATTATATTTTAACTTATGTTTAACTGAATAGCTGCAAAGTAGGAAATGTGCTTGTATCAAATAGATAAACTTATGATTTATAAAACTGTACTTTTTTGCCTTTTGACTTGAAAATGTCCTTTACCAGGTAAATAAATTCTTATATTAGCTTTGGTTTTCACTTTAGGCAAAATAAACTGTGTGTGGTGATTTTATTTGTTTGTCAGTGAGACCAACAACCAACTCTTCCATAAGCATGGCACTGGCAAACCAGATTATTAACTACCTGAAAACTACATGAGTGTTTTTCAACTGAGAAAGTGAGAGGCACATGGTATCCGCTTGCTTTGACTCCCACCAGGCAAATGATCAGGAGAGGATGGAACACACTAATTTTGAAAAAGTTTCTCAGTCCAACTCTGATTATGTCCCTTGGCCTCTATACCCCATCTCCAAGGTAGAGAGCCAATATCACTGATAATCCATAGCCTAAGTTAAGAGTAAGTTTTTCATCACTATCCTCAGTGAATCTTTTACTAAACTTATTGATAACTTTAAAACAGTGTTGTTTAAGTATCATGTCTTTCAGAGAAACTGGAATAAATAAAATACCCAAAGAAACACTCTATAAATGAAACAACCTAGACACCTGCAGGCACTGGCAAATAAAACATGCACATAGCATTATCACATGATTCAGAAAACACATTTGCACAGGGAATTGCAAAACAGCCTAAGCAAGCTTTGAACATAAAAGTTAGAAGGGAATGGAGAAAAATGCTCAGACCGAACTGTAAAGCAAACAGAGGAGAGCAGGTAAGTCAGGTAAATACACGTGGTGTCCAGAAATTATTTGAGGAAGAGAAATAAATTCATATAAAAGGGGTACTTTTTAAATACAGTAACAAATTATCCCAAAAGCCAGAAAAGGGAGAGAGAGCTAAATAAAACACTTTGTCTACACAGTGAATGAGGGGGCAGATGCACCAAAGATAAAAACAGGGCAATGAGGCAAAGGTAGGGCACTAAGTCACAGTTCAGGAAAAGAGACAAGTGCCACAAAGAGATGGCTGTTAAAGCTGTGCTGGGAGCAAGAAGATGAAACTGAATGATAAGGTGCCAGAGAAGGTTTAAAACTAGCTTAAACCTTGGTTTTGCTTTTACTTTCTTCACTGAAGATAGGAGAAGTTAAAGAAAATGAGATCCACTAAGAATTTTCTTTGAGTCACAAAGCATCTTAGGCTCTGTCCTCACAACATCCTAATTCAGCAAACGAGGGAACTGACCGACAAGGTGGGCAACTAACCTAAGGCCACACTGACTTGAACTCTGGGGAGACCAACTCCCAAGTGTTACTCTTTCCAATCCAAACTGGAAAGTGAGAAAAAATGTAATGGAGTGTGAGGTATAGTCTGATTAAGCTGGCTGATTAAATCAGGGCAGTCCTCTGGAATCTCAGAGTAGACAAAGCCTACCTGGACAGGATACAGTGCTACACTCTATGTGGGATGCAACACTCATATGAAGAGATGATATGAAAACACTTATTTAAAACAAACAATACTAGGTGTTTACTCCCGATCCAGACTCTTTGGATACAAAATTCATAAAACACAGTCCTTGAACGCAAGTCAGTTATAGTCTAGAGAACTACAAACAAAAATTTGAGAAGTCATTTCAAAACCATGTGATATGAGACCTGGCTAAGAAGGCAGTGGAAATGGTAAAATCCTGTATGAAGAATAAGGGGTTAGAGAAAGAATTAAGGAGGAGGAGGCTGTATCTAAGCCACACTTTGAAACTAAGAAGGAATTCTCCAGACTGATGGGGAAGGGAGCAGTCTAGGCAGAGGAAACTGCATGTCTAAAAGCATAGAATCATGAAAGAGCATATTTAAGGAATTGCAAATAACCTGATAAAGTCGACTGTAGGACAGGACATCAAAGAGCTATGTACCAAGAAGAGGACAGAAGACAAAACCATCTTTAGAATATGGAGGATCTTACAGCTCTACTCCATTAGGCAACGTGCGCTCAAATGGCCACAGCACAGTAACACCTGGTATGACCAGCCCCTCGGGTTGAAGGCCAGAGAGGGGCCGGCTGGGGCACAGCAGCGCAGCTCCAGAGATGAACCTTTGCCATTAAATTGCCTCCTGCTGCCATGGCAACTCTCTGCGACAAGGCTTTTTGGAGCAAAAGGTGGCAAGTAGATGCTAGATCTGCTGGCCGCCTCCTGCCAAATTTGGCTTCTCTCCCCTCTAATCAGGATAGAAGCACTGCAGCACTAAAGCTGGAAAGCTGGCTGAAAAATCCCTCTGTCGCCTTCTGCTTTAGTGATTCCTGACACGTGTCTTCCCCAGAGGGGAATAAAAATGGAATCTGACCATTTTTCCAATTATTACCTCATATCAATTTACAATTTATAGCCCCTTTTCACAGAGTGTGTTGCTGTGAGTGAATCACACTCAATGGAAAAACATGACAGCCTAGCAGAGGCTTGCTATTGCTAAACATAGGATACAGAAAGCCCTGCAGATCTGTACTCCACCCATGGTGGAATTCTGCCCAGAGAAGGCCTCTTATTTCCAGGGGTGGGGGTCCAAGTCTGGTCTTCTTCTCTGGAGTAGGACTCAAATGCCCCAAGAACAGCTGTGTTACACTAGGGCAGAGCCAGGGGGCCAGCATACCAAAGTTGGTGAAACCCAAGCCAAGCTAACCCAACTAACTGCAGTACATCATTAAATACATCTTTGCTGTCCCCCAACTTTCTGGGACAAAGCTAAAAGGTGAGAAAGGATCAAACTAAAAGCAACAATCTGTCTTCTAAACTGTAGCTCTAGCTAGCAGCTGAGGGAGCTGTCCAACGGTCACAACACCTGCAATACTGCATGGACACAGTTCAAAGGACAGAAGAAAAGAAAGACTGAGGTAAGCTATAGGAAACAACTCATGCAGTTGATGACAGGGGACTACCCCTTCCCTACTGCTTCCACAAACAGTGACAAAGAGGCAAAAATCTGAGAACGAGGTACCATTCATTAAAAATAAAACCTAAGGACATACTTCATCAACTCCTAAAAGAGGCAACCGAACTCTAATCAGCACAGCAGCCTCCTCTGCCAGCACTTGGGTGGCCTTTGGTTTACATGCAACTGCTAAGCAGAGAAACCTTCATAGTCCTTTCTGGTAATTAATAGCACTGAGAGCTGAAATAACTTTAAACTGTGGAGAAAGCCCTGGGATGAGATTAAGAGGGCAATACTCAGAGAATGTTTACCTCTCTGACCTCCCCTCCCCTGGTCTCCTCCCACAGGTCTCTTATCTGTTCCTCAAGCAATCTGGCACTTTCTTACCCTGGGGCCCTTGCACTGCCTATCTGGAGTGTTAATTTCTCTAGACAGCGGACAGAGCAAGCTCCCTCACTCCTCTCAAGTCTTCATGCAAAAGTCACTTTCTCAGTGAAGCCTCTGCTGGCCACTCTGTCTAAAATACCAACTCTTTTCTGATGCGCCTTCATCTTTCCTCCTCTGTTTCTCCTCAACAATACATTCGCTTACACATGGTATATTTTACTTACTTATCTGTTTATTATCTGCCTCTACCAGTAGACTATCAGCTCCAAGAGGGTAGAGATATTTGACTACTTAGTTCCTCACTGTATCCTTAATGATTCATAATTATTTACTGAATTAATAAATAGATGGTAATTGTGTAAGATATTGCCAAGTAGGGCCAAAACAGAGAGAAGGTAGGGAAGAAGGCATCCCAGGTAGAAAGAAATATTCTCATTCGTTCAAAAGCAATTTATTAAATACCCACCTGCCAGGTAAAGGCCTAAAGAAGTACTAAAGATATAGTGATAAATAAGACCACACAAACAATGTCTCTCTTCTCAGTGTTCACAATCCAAATGGTAGGAAGACAATTACAACCAGTGTGTAAGTGCTATAGCAGGGAAAAGAGGATAGCAGAGGAGGCATCAAACAGACCCAAGAATGGAAAGTAAGGGTCAGCATCCCAAAGAAGGAATATCTAAAGCCAAGACGTAAAGAATAAGTAAGAGAATGAGCACAGAAATCTGGATAGGAGACAGCAACTTTGGAATTATCAGCATATAAACGGTAACTTACCCCTGGGAACTCAGGAGATCATTAAAGTCAATACTGAAAGATAAGATTCTTCACCTAGGTAAAATCTACGAATCTCCAGAATTAGGAAGCAAAATTTGGTGTGCAAATCCACATGTATCCTTCTGAAAACAGACTTCATATTTCATAGTTTTGAGCATCTTGTCAAAGGCCCCCAAAGAGATGAAAACTAAAAGTAAAGTAAGCCAAAAGATATACTAACATTGCAAAACAAAGGCACAGAATTGGAAAAGCATAGGGGAAAAAATGATTTTCCTATTAGCTCCAATGTCTGTCTCCTCCTTATCCACATACTATGGAAGGATAATTGCCAGAATGGCAACCAAGAGTCACTGTCATCAAACTCTCTTCCTTATATTGAGCTGAGGCAAGACAGTAAAACATCTTTAAAAAACACTTCACAAAGATCTATATTTTTTTTAAAAAGAGTTCTTCATTTAGTTCAGTTACCTGGAAGAACAATCTGAAATCCAAGTTCATTATTAATACTATATTGCCAGAGGGAGTATTCTCAAAATCAACTTGTTCCAGCACGCATAAGCCAATGGCCATAGATCTCATTTTCTCTTTAGTTTAACAGTTTTAAAAAAATATAATGAATATAGCATAAAATCTACCTGTGTAAAGTATGCAATCCAATGTGTTTAAGTATATTTGATTGAGTTGCTTATCCATTACTACAATCTAACTTTGGAATATTTTCATCACCCCCAAAAGAAACTCCATATCCATTAGCAGTTACTCTCCATCAGCTACGGTTTGAACATCTGTCCCCTCCAAAACTCATGTTGAAATTTAATTCCTAATGTGGCAATATTGAGAATTGGGGCCTTTAAGAAGTGACTAGATCATGAGGCCTCTGCCCTCATGAATGTATTAATGGGCAATGGATATATGGATGATCACAGGAGAGGAACTGGTGGCTTTATAAGAAAAAGAAGAGAGACATGAGCTAGGACATTAGTAAGCTCGGTCTCTTACAAAGAGATACCATGAGCTGCCTTAAGACTCTACACAGAGTTCCACCAGCAAGAAAGAAGGCTCTTACCAGATGCAGAACTTCAGCCTTGGACCTCTCAACCTCTATAAAGAAAAAAATTCCTTTTCTTTATAAATTACCCAGTTTCAGGTATTCTTTTATAAGCAACAGAAAACAGACTAACGTACAATTCTCCCATGTCTCCTACCTCCCCAGCCTTAAGTAACCACGAATCTACTTTATGTTTCTGTAGATCTGCCTAGTCTAAACTTTTCAAATAAATAAAATCATATAATATGTGGTGTTTTGTGGATGGCTTCTTTTACTTAATATAATGCTTTCAGGTTCAGCTATGCCATTGCATGAATCAGTACTTTAGTCCTTTCCATGACCAAATAATATTCCATTGTATAGCTACACCACAATTTGTTTATCAAGTCATCAGTTGCACATTTGTATTTTCCCTTTTTTGACTATTATGAATAATGCTATTTAGAAGTCTTTGTGTAGATATGTGTTTTTATTTCTCTTGGGTAGATACCAAGGTGTGGAATTGCTAGGTCATATGGTAACTCTGTTTAATATTTTGAGGAACTGCCAGGCTATTTACCAGAGCAGCTATACCATTTTATATTTCCATCAGCAATGTATGAGGGTTCCAATTTCTCCACATCTTCACTAACTCTTGTAAATGTCTTTTTATCATGACTAGATAAGTGGTAATTCACTGTGGATTTGATTTGCATTTCCTTAATGGGATGATACTGAGTATCTTTTCATGTGCCTATGAGCTATTCATATATCCACTTTGGATAAATGTCCATTCAAATCATTTTCCTATCACAGATTTCTTTTAACTCTGTGAGAAAAACACAGTGAAGCAGAGACAGGCACTAGTTATTGTCAAAATATTATGAAAAAATTATATTACCAAAAAAAAAGAAAAAGAGAAGAAAGTGAAAAAAAGAACACCTAGGAGAAAGCACAGGAGTCAAAGGACTAGAGGTTAAAGAATCGTGGGCAAAAAGAACACACAAGATGGAAGGAGAGAAGCCTGTGGTCATAGTGGGAAATTCTTGATTTACTGTGAATTGATTTTATAGGCAGAGCAATTAAGGATGATGACAGAGACCAAGTTGTGTCTATGGAAGAGTGAACCCTGAAAGCCTCTACTGAGAAAAAGTTTAAGCAGTTCCCAGGGCTAGAGTGAAAGTAAACGAGATAGAATATATAAAAGTACTTTGTAAGCTACCTAAAAGTAAAGTTGGTTAAAATAGCTGTGTTTCCCCATCTGGGTTAAAAAGGGAAGAAGTTTTGATAAGTAATCTTGAAGCTTGTTTTGAAAGATGAAGATAATGAAGATAATCATAATAAAAGCAGTTAATGTTCACAGTACCAGGCACTGTGCTAAGGAATATACAATATCATATTTATTCCTCCAAAATATCCTAGGAAGTAGGTACTACTATTTTTTTCATTTTATAAATGAAGATCTTTAGGCCAAACATTATATTGTTATTTCTAACAGTGCAAACTATCCTTTGGTTATCTACTGATTTACCCTTACAGATACATCCTCAATCACATGAAAAACCTTATCCATTATAGAAAAACTATAAATACTGTTCCTGTTGTATTGCTTTTATCTTTATATCAGAGAATCACATTTTTTGATAATCAAACATGCCCACCTTGGTATTACTTAATTTCTTCACTGCTTCAATCATATAAATTATTTCCTATCTACAACAAAGACAAGTGCAATATTCATTTTTAAAATACTTTATTCATCTGGAATTTATTTTGCATGATATGAGATTAAAACTGATCTAAATGTAACTCTCTTCAACCCAATGTTTTTGTTAAACACTGATTGCTTTCATAGTTTTTATTTTACTTGGTTCCTCATATGTGAAACCACTGTAAGTTTATTTCTCCTGTTTCTATTTTGTGTCCATCACTGTTATTAGTCTATGCTCAGGTAGTCTTGTTACTGGACTTTGGAATAGGCTTTGTCTAGAATGGCAAAATTCCTTTTGCTTTCCTCTTAGATACACAATGCTGAATTAGATAATGGTAACTGCAGATATACAATCTTTACTCACTTGGTGAGTAACCCCTCGCTCCCAGGTTTTACTTGGCCACTATTTAGCCATTACACTAATTGCTAACATTTAAAAATAAGAAGATCATTACACTCTTCTTCATCAACAGATTTCTGGCTTCTCTTGAAAATTTAGCAAAACTGGCCTCATCTATCCACATGCCAAAATTCAGCCCAAGCAGCAGCTATCTCCTTTATATGGAGCACGCACATACAAAGTTCAGTGTCAAACACTTCCTGCTGTCTTACACCCAGTTCATGTAAGTGATTTACAGGGTTTTGGATCTGAAACCTTTGGTGAAATCCATTGAGTTCTGGCTTTCAAAGCCAACAAGTTCAGTTAATTCAGTGCTCAACCTCAGTAACTGCACTCAGCCCAGACTTCTGGTCCAATCTCTTCTCTACATCCATTGCCACAGCTCCTCATCTCTTGTCCTCATTTCATTGTCTTACAATACCTGCACCTAATTTTAATCCTCTCAAATTATTTTGTGAAGGAGAGTAATTTTTAAACTTTTTCCCCATGAAATTCTTGCCTGTTCTTTATTCTGTGATTTATACTATCAATCAAGTTCAATTCAACATCCTAATTGAGATCTTAACTGGCATTGTATAAAATTTATAAATTAATTTTGTTAGTATTGTCATCTTTACTATATTAAGACTACTCAGCCAGGAGTAGATTATATTTCTCTTATTATTTGTTTTATTTTCTTTCTATTAAAGTATAATAACTCTCTGTATTTGGCCCTACATATATCTTGTTAGATTTTATTTTTTAATAAAACAAGCATTATATTTTTCATTATATTTTCTGTGCACAGATAAAATAAATAACTGAGTTTAGTTAGGCGTATGTTTTATAACCTATAATTTAAGCACCTAATTTCAAGAGATGTTTTTGTGGACTCTCCTAAACATTCCAGGTAATAGCTCCTTGTCATTGGCAAATAGTATTATTTTTCTTTCTAATCATCTACACATATTCCATTTATCTCCTTTCTTAAGATTTATTGCAACTAGTTACTTAAAACAATGCTATAAAAAAGGTGATGTTCTTGTTTGCTTAATTTGAGGTAAACTATTTCTATTTCTCCATAATATTGGGCTGACACTACTACTAGAAATGCCATCTCAGCTTCCTTTCATGCCCTCAAACTTAAAACAAAATCTATTGTCAACAAAGATGCCAAGGTAATTCAATGGGGAAGAGAGTTTTTTTTTTTAATGTATGCTTCTGGAATAACTGTATTTTTGCTTGGAGGGAAAAGATAAACCTTTACCTTTTTTCATATCATATTCAAAAATTAAGTCAAAATAAATCATATACATAAGAGCTAAATAAAAAAACTTCTAGAAGAAAGCATAGAAAAAAATTGTTAGATACATCTAACTCCAGTCAGGATGGCTATCATCAATAACTCAAAAACCAACATATGCTGGAGAGAATGTGGCGAAAAGGAAGCACTTTTACACCGTTGGTGGGAGTGTAAACTAGTACAGCCTCTGTGAAAAACAATGTAGCGGTTCCTAAAAGATCTAAAAATTGACCTTCCATACAATCCCACAATCCCCCTACTGGGAATATACCCGGAAGAACTGAAAACACTCTATAAAAAAGATAATTGCACACGTATATTTATCACAGCACTGTTCACAGTAGCAAGAACATGTAACCAACTGTGCTGCCCATCAAAAGTTGGCTGGATAAAAAAAAAAAAAAAATGTGGTACATACACACGATGGAATATTACGCAGCCATAAAGAAGAACAAAATCATGAACTTCACAGCAACCTGGATGGACTTACAGTCTATAATATCTTTCACAGAAACAAAGAACTGAGTATACCACATGTTCTCACTCATAAGCGAACCTTGAACAATTATCATAATACTATAAGAAAAGGATTGGCAGTAGAGGGAAACTACTAGGAGATAGGGAGGGGGAGCAGGATTGGCAGTAATGGGAATCTGCCTAGGGAAACAGAGGCAACACCTCATCAACAAGGGTACCTGCATAATGAACATTTGTGTACCTAACTGAATTGTACCCCACATCTTTAAAATAAAAAAATTAAAAGGCAAAAATCGTTGTGAACTTGGGCTAAGGTAATAGAAAACAAATCTTCCAAGCAGTATTATTCGCAATAGCAAAAAACAAATACATATAGAAATAACCCAAATATAAAAAAACTGGTTGAAAAGATTCCACACAATGGAATACTTTTTAGTAATTTAAAAGGAACAAACTACTGATATGTTTAACAATATGAGCGAATCTCAGTCACATTATTATGCTATGTAAAAAAAGCAGACATAAAACACTACATACTATGAATCTATGTATATGACATTCTAGAGAAAAAGCAAAACTATACTGACAAAAAGCAGATCAGTGGTTGACTGAGGACAAGGATGGGGCAAGGGCTGACTACAAAGGGACACAAGGTAATTTTCTAGGGTGAAAAGAGTGTGGATTGTGGTGAAGGGTGCGTGACTGTATACAGTTATCAAAAATTCAAACTACACTTGAAATGGTTAACTTTTATGATGAATTGTACATAAATAAAACTATAAAAATAAAATCTTTTATATTTCTTCTTGAAAATAGACTTTACAAAACCCAACTTAATCTAGCATCCTAGTGTGTAGTAAGAATTTAACTTTACTCAGAAAGAGAACTGGACTTTGCCCTTGACTTCTAGGAGCTAATTTTTTTTTTCCTTTTCTTTCTTTTTTTTTTTTTTTTTTCTGAGTCAAGGTCTCCCTCTATTCCCCAAGCTGATCACTCTAGTAGTACAATCACAGCTCACCACAGCCTCAACCTCGTGGGCTTAGGCAGTCCTCACACCTCAGCCTCCCAAGTAGCTGGGCCTACAGGAACATGCTACCATGCCTGGCCTGGGAGTTAATTTCTAAGCTCTGTGGGAATGTCTTTGTTTACCCGAGGGTTTCTTGGGTCATGGCAGATATTATAAAAATGTGACTTACAGTGGGGATTGACCACTCTAGAAAGATCAACAATGGTGTAGATTGGGAGTTTTGGATCACGTGGTATTCAACTTGACCAGAAGGCTGGAGGCTAGAAACTGAGTTAGCCACTTAATAAAGTCCTAATAAACATTATGAACACGGAGGCCTGGGTGAGTCTCTCTGGTTGGCCACACTTTCTGTGTATTGTTACACATCAGTGGAAAAGTAATGGGCACTGACACCACCACATCACTCCACTCTCCATGGGTGGGAACAATGAAAGTTCTGCCCTATGTACTCCTTTGGTTGGCTGATTTTAAATTTGTATCCTTTCCCTGTAATAAACCATAACATGATCACTTTAGTTCTGTAAGTCTTCTTGGCAAATTATTGAACCTAAAGGTAGTCTTACCTACCCCTGAACTTACAACTGGGGTAATTTTAAGGGTGGTCATGCATGGACTGTGTGACCTCTAACTTTTTAGTCACCCTCAACTCCCACGCCCAGATAAACATGAATAAGTGGCAAACCCATGATTATAAAGTTCACAGTTGAAGCAGTTAATAATTACCTAAAGTATGTTACAAAGGTCATTATCTATGAGCTCATAGATAATGACTAAAGCTTTTAAAAATTTTTACAAGTACCAGGCCAACCTGGAACCAACCTAAATAGTGAGACTGGATTGAGCATGTGTATCAACTGTTTAATTTCAGATATGGCAAGTATACACACCTAGTCAAACAACACGGAGAAAACCAATCATTCTGTCCTTGCCTAGCTACATACACACCATCTAGTTCTATTAAGTAGCCTTTTACTTCCCTATTTAGAATCTGCAAAATATTTTGACTTTCAACTCCTGCATTTTCTAAGGTATGTAGCTTGATCTTTTTTTCAAATTGCTAGCAGTATTATACACAGCCAGTATTATCCTAAAGGAAGAATTATACTAGCAATGCAGAAGTTATCTTTGTAAAGAGTTTAAAAATTCAGACTGAAGAGTAGCGTAGTCACAAAGTATAATATAAATATTTTCCTAAGAAATCTCCATAAATTTGCCTTCTGAAAATTTATCTTCAGATAAATTTTACAACTTCTAATATTTTCCACAGAAAATGAAAGTTTTGAAAAAACTGTATAAATAATACAATAAGTTTCCATTTAGAATATCATAAATGTTACTATTTCCAAATGCTTGCAAATTTGTGGGGAAATAAGCCTACAAATCCAAGTTCACATGAGCTATCTATCTAGATGTTCTTTTTCATGTTAAGCTAAACTAGAAGTGGTAAGTTAAGGTGAGAATCGGAATGTCTTGACAGGAGACAGAAAAAGGGATTACTTTCCCTTAAAACAAAGCCAAAACTGCCAATGGCTTAAAGTACCTCCATTTGTTTAAACTCATCCTTAAAAGTGGGAACACACAGGTAGGTGATCTACTGAGCTGTTCTGAAGAACACCTCAGTAACAGATGAATAGAACACTCCGTAAAACTCAAGCATTAGTACAATGAACAAATGTTCTACCTCTTTTCTCCTAAGCTTCTACAACTCCACAAGACAGAGTTGGGAGCTCCTTCCTGTGTGTGCCAGTCTTCACTGGGCTTCAGCCTGGCCAGTAAGAATTCCAACTCATAGACTCAGCTCATGCTACTGCTCAGCCAACAAGAACCAAGCTTGGCATTAGAATCAGAAGCCTCACTAGAAGATGGGTTCTTGGAGCCACCTCTCAGTCCCAAATCCCACATGACCATCCACTAACCAGCTTCCCCTCAGTCACCATGCCATGTACCTTCCTTCCAGACACTCACTTTATCTGACTTTATTCTGATAGGATGCAAGCCCTATCCCAAACCCCCAACCTATCTAACTGGGGCTCTAAAACTCTGCCTAAAATGACACTGTCCCTGAACCCCCTAACCATTGGCTGAGAGTCTTCAATCCACATATACAAACTGTAATCAAGATGCTGCCCTTAGGAAGGGGAGGTCAGAGAGAGTCAAGATTGAGAATTGTTGTTGGAGGATATGAGTAATGAGTCACAGAGAAACTGAGAATGACTCCCAGCTTATAGCAACAAGGAGACAGACCTGGGTCCTACAGACTTGCAGAACTGAATTCTATCTACAGCCTGAATGAAAAGCTCGGAAGAAGATTCACTCCCTAGAACCTCAAGAAAGGATCGCAGCCCTGCTGACGCTTTGATTTCAGCCTTGTGAAATGTGAAGCAAAGTAGCTAAGCCATGGGTGCATACTTCTACTTTATGGAACTTAGTTGTTTTAAGCCGCTTAGTTTATGGTAATTTATTACAATAACAACAGGAAACTAATACAATGGAAGGTCCAGTACTACCACCAAATTGCCTTATTTTCCTCTTCCCACCAGCCTGATCTTAGGAACTCAGGAAACTGGAATCACTCAGCTTTCAATAGACAACATTTTTACAGGATGCCCCACACAGAATTCTTAGAATTTACTGATTTATTTTGTCTTCCTAACTAGAATTCAAGCTCTTCTAGTACAGGGACTATGGATGTCTTTAATTCTTTTTATTTTGTTTCATTACCCATATATTTCTAAGTAAAAAATTTACCAAAAAAAAAAGTATAAAAGAAAACAAAAACCATCCATAATTCAAAAGTCGGTCACACTGTTAACAATTCATGTCACTCTATACTTTTCTATGTACATGTATATTTTTAAATATGCAAATAAGTAATGATATATATACTGCCTTATAATTTATTTTTCCCTTGATAATGTTATGCAGATATTCCATGATAATGGACATACTTCTATAGCATCATTTTTACCGGCTCCCTAGTGCCTCAGACTGGGCCAGATCCTCCCATTGTGACCTCTCCCAGACCCATACACTGCTCTCTTTGTAACACTCCCTATAGCTATAATTTGCAATTGTATGTGAACTTCTTATGTTGTTTTCTCCATTAGATTGTAATATCTGTGAGATTAAAAAATATGCCTATTTTGCTTAAAAATAGAACCTCAAGTGCCTAACCCAAGGAAGATGGCCAAGAAATAGAGTTCATAAACAAATAAATTTAACCAAACCCCTTTTTTTGGGCCATTTATTTCTTATTTCATTATTCCTAATACAGGTCTCCAGCACACAGTGGGCTTTCAATAAATGTTTGCTGAAGACTAAAAATAAAAAACTTTCAAAAATAATGAAGGACGGTCATTTAGTAAATGGCAATTTGACTTAAGTCACTGGAGGAAGAAAAGTCCTAGTCACATAAAAATAACTGTACAGGGACTTAGCTGATAAAATGACCCTCCAAGAAAATATTTCAGCAATTTAGCACTTATCTGCATTTTTATTTTATTTTATTATAAGGTTGTGGGGTACAAGTCAGGATTGCGTAAAGAAGTAGTTTAGCTACAGATGAAGTGTTGGGTCTCCCTCAGACCTCACTTTGCCTGGATTAAGATCAGGCACCCTTACTGATGTTATACATCCCCCAACCCTCTGCTGGCAGTGTCCCACGCCTGTCAATCCCTTTTTTTGTAGTATTATGATAGGTGTTCAGGGTCCACTTATGAGTGAGAACATGTGGTACTCAGTTCTTTGTTTCTATGGGCAATCACTGAGTACGACAGACTCCAAATCCACCCAAGTTGCTTCAAAGTTTATAATTTTGTTCTTCTTTATGGCTGCGTAATTATTTCTATTATTTTTTTCTTTTTCTTTTTCAAATGGGGATAAGTATGCACAATCAATAAGTTACAATAACTCTTTAAAAGTCTTCAGGCCAGGCGCAATGGCTCAAGCCTGTAATCCCAGCACTTTGGGAGGCCAAGGCGAAGATTGTCTGAGCCCGCAGGTTTGAGACCAACCTGGGCACCATGGTGAGATCTCATCTCTACAATAAATCACAAAATTAGCTGGGCATGGTAGCATGCACCTGTAGTTCCGGCTACTTGGAAGGCTGAGATGGTAGGATCACCAGAGCCCAGCAGGTTGATACTGGGGTGGCCAAGAGCATGCCACTGTACTCCAGCCCGGGCAATGAAATGAGATTCCAACTCAAAAAAACAAAAATAAAAGTCTTCAAGGGGCATAATTTACATGTTGACTAATTAAAGAAAAATTTTCTTCCTAAAATACATGGTTATATGGCATAGAATAGGCCCAGAAAGCTTGGCAATCGTTTAAAGAATAAACACATTCTTCATATTGGTACAAACCCTCCTTAAAGAATCCTTTACATATGTAATAAGTGATCATGGAGTAGAACCAAAGTCACTGAACTTACAGAATTCTGAGCTTTAGAGAAGGTAATCACCATCATACAACATACCCATGTAATAATCATGCACATGTACTCTCTGCACCTAAAATTTTTTTGAAAAAGGTGATCAGTCTAAAGTCCTATTTTGTATCCATGTAGAGATTACAAAAGAGATAAAAGTGGAGTTTTTCTAAAATGAGACTACTGTCTGTTACACAATTACCTTACTAAAAAAAAAAGGTAATATTATCAGTTTGAAGTTAAGTATTTTTCAGTAAATATTTAAAACATACAAATGGTAAAAGTATCCAAGTATGAAATAGAAATAATGTAGTTCACCATCACAATTCACATTCATTATATGACAAAGAAAGATTCAGACAAGATTGCCTTCAAAATATCCAAAGCCTTCATAGTTTGTATAAGTGCTTTGGTTTCTTTAAAAGTTTCCTTCATTATAACTACTAATTTATAAAACCTACCCCTTTCCCTCATGTTCTCCTAAAAGTTTCTTTCATCCTTCAATGTTGGGGAGAAGAAATCCCTAAAGCGAAAAAGGTAGGAAACTAGAATCACTGTTTAGCGCACCAGATCCAGTATGGTATACAATGCAAAGAGTACTAGATGTGAGAGTTGAGAGCTGATCTGCTATTACTTGTCTTCATCGGGCCACTCATGTTTCCTAGACCCAGTTTCTTTAGCTGTAAAATGAAATGGCTCAGTGATCTCAAGAGCCCTTCCAGCGCAGACATTCTCAGCTGTGGGCTTCTGTGTAATGAGAACAATTAAGAGAAAAGAAGTAAAACTCACACTCTGATTCTGTTTCCACTCAGTACCCTAATAAAGGATATGCAGGAAATTGAAAAGGGTGTCAAATAAAATGCACCCCCTTGTAGATTTTATTCGTACATGGATGCTATCACCTTCCTCAGATGTCCAGTGACTTCACATCCTGTTAACACAGATTATTTGAAATTTGAGAGGAATTTTGGGCCACGGAGGCTTTATTAGTGATTGAGACTTTGAATGACTTCCTTGGAGGAAAGACAAAAAGATAAAGAAGAAAATTAGATTTGTGCAAAAAATATATCTTTAGAACCACTATGGAAAAATCAATATTGATATGTGAGATACAGTAGGAAAACTTCTTAGAGTAACAAAGAAAATGGACACTAAACTCTGTGTTAGGACTGTTAGCAGAATGGAAAGAATTCTATTAATGATATAATGCCTATGTCAAAAAGATTAAGAGCAGTTCCCTACTTATTCTCACCCAGTTTTATGATGACCTGCACTTACGAAAAGTCACCTTGCCATATCAGGCATCCAGGACATAGGAACGCCTATGGTAGAAGCACAACACCCCCATCCCACTCCAATCCTGTCCCCAGAGGCAAATAGGCTGGACTTTTTGTTTCAGCTCAGTCACCACACCTATTAATTCAGGAATCTTATAACTAAATAAGAGCATCCCTGCTCTGTGCAAATTGATATGGAAGATAAGGGATTTTTTTTCTCTGGGAATAATAGTAATCATAATATTTTTGCCTAAGATTGACACATAAATCCTAAGGCTACCTACATATTGTAGATCTGAAAACTGCAGAAAATCTAGAATGTGGCAGAAAAGATTTGTTTTTGGAACTGCCGATTAGAGTTAAAGTATATGACTATCACCCCAATTCCCATCACCAAAAAATGACTACAAGCTAAAGTATTATGACCATCATGGCTCAGCAACAAAACAAGTCATTTTCCTTTCCGGGCTTTAGTTCGCACTACAGATATTTGCAGGATGCTTTAAGGAGATTACACATTAGATAATCTAAAGATCCCTTTTATCTCTGGCACTTTATAGTTTTAGATGAATGACCTTTTCTGAGTTGACCTAGTCTCAGAACTTTATTTATAGCATTGTTTCCATGTAGAAAAGTTTTAAACATCTCAAACAACTCACTTAAAACACAACTTTGAAGTCCAGGTGTGGTGGCTCAACTCTGTAATCCTAGCACTTTGGAAGGCCAAGGCAGGAGAATTGCTTAAGTCCAGGAGCTCAAGACCAGCTTGAGCAAAAGAGCGAGACTCCATCTCTACAATAAAAATGTATAGAATAGCTGGGTGTGGTGGTGCATGCCTACAGTCCTAGCTAATCAGGAGGCTGAGGCAGAAAGATTGCCTGAGCCCAGGAGTTCGAGGAATCAGGAGGCTATGATCACGCCATTGTACTCTAGTCTAGGTGACAGAGCAAGACCTTGTCTCAAAAAAAAAAAGAAAAGAAAAGAAAAATCAACTTTGGACTGAGTGTGATGGTGCACACCTATAGTCTCAGCTACTTGGGAGATTGAAGCAGGAGGACTGCTTGAGTTCAGGAGTTCAAGACTGCAGTGAGCTATGCAGTGATCATGCCACTGCACTCAAGCCTGGTGACAGAGCAAGACCCCATCTCTTAAAAAAAAAAAATCAACTTTGGGAACATAACCCATTTGGGGTCTTTCCTATAACTCATAAAATACAAGGGGGGAACACACACAAAATGCAATTTATTTATAAAAATTGTATATGTATTCTTACATATTTAAACTTCAGTCATCTTCAGGGTACTTTTCGTTTAATGCAATATACCTATTGAGATGCTTCCCACTCCTCAAAATAGTTTTTGAACTCATCGATTTTGATGCCTTTTAGTGCTTCTGCCATTTTTTGTTTCACCTCTTCCACATCAGCAAAACGTTTCCCTTTGAGGACTTTTTTCATCAGGGAAACAAAAAAATAGTTGCTTGGGGCAAGATCAGGTAAATAGGGAGGGTGGAGCATGGAGGTCATGCTGTTTTTGGTCAAACATTGCTTAACACTCAGCACAGTGTAGGCAGGTGCATTGTCATGGTCGAAGAACCAGTCACCTGTTCACCACAATTCAGGACGTTTCTTCTGCAAATCATGATGCAATGTTCTCAAAACTTCCAGATAAAAACTTTGGTTGACTGATCCAGAGGAACAAATTCCAAGTGTAATATAAGGGCCTGTAATTCCAGTTTTCTTTTAGTCTCCCCTCATACTATCTGCCATTTTCCCATTCACCCTTATTACTACGGTAAATATATTGTCAGATCAAAAATATTACTTGGGGAAAAAAAGCACATTATAATTAGAATGATAAAGAAATAAAATACTGCTTTTTCTTTACTACTAATAAAATCCTGTAGTCATCTTGGCATCTTAATTATCCCTGCTTCTCCGTATTCATGCCCTTGTGTAATCCCCTCTCCTTGAGTATGGGTGAGATGTATACCTGGCTTCCAACCAAAATGTGACAAAGGTGACAGATACGATTACACAACATAAGATTGTAGCTTCTATCTTGCTAGTAGACTCTCTACTGATGCTCTCCCTTGCTGGCTTTGATAAAGTAACTCACCATATGGAGCAACCCATGTAGCATGCACTGAGGTGGCCCCCAGTGGCCGCCAGCAAGAAGCTAAGGACCTCTGTCTAAAAATCTTCAAGGAACCATATGACACCTACAACCACAAGAGTTTGGAAGGGGAACAATCATCCCTCATAGAGCCTTAGGTGAAACCCCAGCCCTGACTGACAACCTAAGTGCAGCCTTGTGAGAGACTTTGAAGCTAAAGACTCAGGTAAGCCACACCCAAATTCTTGGCCCACAGCAATTGCTAGCAAACAAGTCTTGTTTTAAAGCCACTAAGTTTATGGTAATACAGTTAGCAACTGAGAATTAATACAGACAGATGGGAAACACACAACATAATTAGAGAGCAAACTGAAGGCAGAAGAATAACAAATACAAGGTAGGAAACATCAGGTAATCAAGTAAGGAAAGCTCACCATGGGATGAGGCTAGTTTTGAAAGATTTCATAAAGAGGTATGACCTATCTCTAGTGTTTCAATAATTCAGAATGGCAGACAGGCAGAAGGAACAGCAAAGAGGCAGAATCAATTGAATGTCATGAACAATAGTAATACCACACTGAGGAACAGCGAGAGAAGACTGAACAGGTGAAATGGGTTCAGATCATGAGACCATGAATGTCAGGGGCTGAGTGGGCGCCTCTTTGATTGCACAGACAACAACACTCAAGGAAAGGCTCTTGAGGAGAGAAACAACATAAGATATCTATTTTAAAGAACTTAATCTTATCACCGTAAAAAGGATGGAACAGATTAGAGATAAGACGACCAAGAATAGATATGCTAGCACAACAGTCTTCATAAGAGGCTAACAAACGTGGGGGGAAAAAGTTCACAGTGATTAATAATCAAAGACATGAAAATTAAAACTATAAAACACCATTTTTTCTGGTCTAACAAATTAGTAAAGAACAAAAACTAATAATACTAGCAAAGATAAAAAGCAATCTCAGACACTGTTGGTAGGAAAATAAAAGTAACGGTCTTTATGGAAAGCCATTCAGCAGTATACATTAATAATTGTAAAATAGTCAAATCCTCAGACTCAGTAATTTATTTCTTCAAACAAATTTTAAGAAAATAAATTTATCCATTCAACAAGCATTAGGCTGCGTGCCTAATTTGTTCTAGGCACTGAGCTAGGCTCTGAGGAGATAGTGAATAAAACAGATCTCACCTCGTCACTCATGGCACTTAGGAGACACACACACATTCAACAAATTATGAGAAAAAAAATGTATAATTATACATATTACTGAGGCTACTCTTAAATATATTTAAACTGTGAGATTAAAAAAGCCCTCTGTGGGACGTGACATTTATGCTGAGGGCTGAAGGATGAGTAGAATTTAGCCACATGAAAAATGGGAGGAATTTTTTTTTTCTGATAGAGGAAACAATATTCATGAAGAGCTCTTCAAAGAATTCGAGACTTTAGAGGACTCATTTGTTACACATTCAACAAATATGTACAAAGGTTCTAGTAAGTACCAGTGACTATACTAGGGGCTGAGGATAAGGAATGGGAGAAAGCAGTCAAGGTCAGGCAGAGGTTAACAGCAGACAAAACAGGTAAAAAATATTGTATAGCTATGGAAAGGCCTAGGGGCCATGATGAAGCAAAGGAGTACAAGAAAATGAGTGTAAAGGAAGGAAACCAATGCATTTGGCAGGAGAAAGAAGAGGATCGAATAAAAGTAACAAACACAAAGACTGTTGCCTTTTTGTCTCTTTTCAAATCCAAATATTAAAGACTTACCTGAGAAGGGTATGTCCAAAAATTTACCATTCATTAAAAAAAATGTATAGAAGGAATATAATACTGCAGAGAAGATGAGGTAGAGATCAACCATATATTTTAAACACGTACACATGAATTAAGGAATAGCTTTACTTGGGAAACAATTTTCCCTACATGTGAATGGCTCTCAACTATGTTAAGTATTCAGGGAACAGCAACTACTTTTTCAAAATAATAACCAGTCTCTCTTTGCAAGAGGCCAAAATGTACACAGAATAATCCAAGGATCTGCAATCTGCTCCACTAACCAAATGAACGACAAGGTTAAGTGTGAAAAGTGGCATTTATACAGACTTTATAATAAAAATATGCTTGTGGTCATTGCAAGTTATAAAGGGAGCGAAAAAATGACTCCAACCCCATGTCAGCAGCAGACCCGAGGGAATAGACCCCCCTTTCCTCTTATCTAAATGGTGATATTTTATAATTGGTATTTGTTAACAGCATTAAAGAGTGAAACAATATTTTACAGAGTAAAAGCTACTTACAAAAAAACAGTACAGTGGAACTCTGTACTATTTTTGCAACTTCTATGAGTCTAAAATTATTTCAAAATAATAAGTAAACAAAAAATGTGGATAGTCTTGCTATAAGAAATAGCATGTGGTCTAAAATTTGTGTTACTTTCATGAGGCAATCATAAAGAAGAATAAATGAAACAATTCCCTAAATTGCTAAGAGCCCAATTTTCACTTCTCTCAAGGGATGCAGGTGCATGCTCATCAAGAGAAAAACTCATGTCTGAGCTGGATATTCTACTGCCCACCAGACGTGTGACTTCAGGAAAGTGAATTCAATCTTTCTAAGCCTCTGTTATAACTACCTCACAGGCTGGTGTCATATGCTTACTATGCAAATACTCATTATTGTTTTTTATGTTTTTATTTACTTGAACTGCATTATCTCTTCTTCATGAGTGGGAGGAATAACTGAGAAATAATTAACTATTTGGATTCATTCAAGTTTGTGAAATTATCATATTAATCTTACACTTCCAAGTCAGGACCCAGATTTCACCAACAGATTTATATAATAATACATATAATTATTACATATTATCTTCCTGGAAAATGCTTCATAATAGACCAATAACCTAAAAAAATGGTTATCTGCTTACTCTTTTTCTATAAGGTGTATTAACTGGATTGGTCAACCTATTACCTTAAAGTTAGTTTGGTTAATTCTGAATATCTAATTTGATACTTAAGATGTCTAATAAAGTTTGAGGGGGCATAAATATACAGTTTGAACAAATATATTGACATCATACAAAAAATATGCTAGATGAAATATATTTTCTCCATAAACATGAAACACAAAATGATGGCTCTTTTGAAGAAAAAGTCAATTAAGTCAGGAATTTAATGAAATTCAAATGATGAATACTGAGGACCCAAAGCAAAATTTAAAGTCTGACCAAGAAAATGCATCTTTTATAAAATTGGAAACTGCTGTGTACTTATAAAGAATACATCACAAAACGTTTTTCTAACTTTAATATTACAAAATCCATTACCATCTGTCTCTCATCAAGGATAATCTTAGGAAAAAATATTGTTATTTTCTGATTAAAACTTAGTGGCTAAGGGGAAAACAGAATATAAGAGTAATTCTCTCAAATCAGGCCTTTACCCATTAAAACCTTGAGGTAGCCCATTTTAACATTCTCCAGCTAAATTCCTGGAGAATGTATTTGTAGAGCAAAACCAAGAATGACTCAAATGTACAGCTAAAAAAAAAAAGACAAGTGTCATGTAAAAATAATATTCAGTAGGATATTATCTTTAAAGCAGGAAGAAAAGCAGGATTTTCTCTGTACCCCTTTCAGTTTCCAGTGTTCACCATTCAGCAAGTCTACTCACTTCTGATGGGTGTGGTCCATGCCACTGTTTGGTATTCCTTCCAACTTTGCATTTTTCTGCCCACAGATATTTCCATAGCTGTCGTATCCTGACACTAGTCTTGCTGCTGCACCTGTTGCTACTGAAAAGCCACAAATAAATCCCTAGGAAAGAAACAGAAAAAACATACAAATAAACCATTTCAATAGCAACAGTCACTAGTTGATACGATAATGAACTTCTTTTGTCTGTTGAACGGAACAAAGAGCTATCTTGCCTGATTGCAAACACTATTCCACTGTTTTCCCTGGATTGCACAAAGCAGAACAAAGACGTCCACAGGGAAACACTATTTACTACCATAACAAAACAAATCCAAAGCTTTTACAACATGAGATCGTCTTTGCATTTTTTAATAATAATAGCAGTTTCTCTATATTGAACATCTGCTCTGTGCCACACTGTAAAGCTGGTGCTTATCATACATTATTTCTAATCCTCAAGATGAGGAAACTGAGGCCAGAGAGGTTAAACAAGTTACCCAAGGCCATCAAAACTAGTAAAGATCGGTGTATAGAATCAAACCCAGCTTTCTCAATTATTTAGTTTTATTTAGTTGTAAAGGGGTTCTGTTAAATGAACAACAGCAAAGGATGAAAGCAAAAAATTCTAAGAACAATGGGTATGTGGGTTTTGAATCATTATCACTTCAGTGCACACAACGCTTCTGTTTCCTTCTTGCAATAAAGCTGAATACAAGCCAAAGAATTACATCATGAAGCACTGCCACGCTCTTAATATTGGAGACTGAAGGAGAGTAAGGCACTGTCTTTGTGTACTGCAAAGGTCACTTTGAATATGCTTTATCACAGTACCAAAGGCAAATGGTAGATACTTCAGAACTGCATCATGCTTGTTAAGCCAAGCATGCACTGACCAAAACAAAGCAATAAAAGCTTACACTCAACAGCAGGCTATTGGGCATAAGCACAGGAAGTAAAGTGAATCACTACCGATAAATAGATTGTACTGGGGGGGAAAGATTGGGGTTAAGAACTATTATTGCAGTCTGGTTATTAAAAGGTTGAGTTTTTGTTATCTTTAGAAAAGTGGCTAAGAAAGCAGAGATTATCACTGTTTAATTCATCACAGCCAAGTATCATGAGTTGTACTTATCTAAATAGCCCTGCTAGATCTCAGGCCTAGTGGTAAATGCTTATACTCATAGGCAATTCCTCAGGGAAAAGTATACCCTCCTCCCACACACACACACCCAAATATACTTACCTAAAAAAGCAAACACAATGCTACAAGGGAGGGATCAGGAATGGAGGGATACTGCCGGGCGGGGATGGGGGATTGGGGGGTAAGAAGCATCACAAAGTGTACCTGATCCTAAACCAAGGGAAGTGAGGACCAGTTGGAGGCTCAAACTTCTCCTGCAAGTAAACTACTTACGCGTACTTAATTCTGACTTGTACCCCATATCTCAATAATAAAATAAAGCAGAAAACAAACAAACAAACAGATTCCTTTTCTAAATAACCTTTGTACTTTCAAAGTGCAGGTAAGGGATCTGAGAGGAAAGAGTAGAGAACACAGCTCTAGTCAGTAGAGACTTCCTGAAACTACTCTTTGTAAGAAAGTAGACTCGGAACAGATAGGGACAATCCAATTTGCTACTATCTAACTCGCTGATCCTGGCCAAGATACTCCAAATTCTGCCTCAGTTTCCTCACCTATAAAATGAAGATAATAATAGCTCCTCTGGCTAGTGTAACGATTAAATGACATAATCCAGTAAAGTGGCAAGAAATCTGCCTGGCACATAGTAAGAGCTGAATATATATTAACTATTATTGTTGTTAGAAATGAGAACATGTTATAAGGGAAAAATGGTGGGATCTGGGGTCAGAAAAACCTATGTTGATCAATGGAATACTGAAGACTCCATTTTCTATTTTTGTGACCTTGGACAAATTTGCTTCATTCTCTCTGTCTCAGTTTACCGATTTTTAGTTGGGGCTAAAACCACTTACCATAAAGGCTGTTGTGAAAATTACATGAGATGATATATACTACACATAAAGTATATGTTTTAATGAATTTTTGTATCCTTCTGCCTAAAGCAGTAGCTAACTGCTAGCACTAGGGTTAGGCATAGCTGGTCAGTACTTACTCATCATTCACACTCACCCTGTTGTCCCTCTCCCCCTCTCCTGACTCTTCCAAGGACACTGTAGGGCAATGAATCCCACCTCAGAACTTCAACCCAGTACTAAGACACAAGAAAAAAAAATTTAATCTTCTACATACATACACATGTACAAACCAGTGTACCATTTTAAGCACATCTGAAATCCCAAATTAGGAAACCATGCACTCAGTAAAAACTGGAAAGGGAGCTAAGTATTAGAAGTTTTAATGGCTAACCCTTCCAATACATTTCTTTAACAAGAAGCATCACAGAGTAACAGAAAGAGAATGGACTCTATTCAGAAAGCCTTGGATTTAAACCCTCACTCTTACTACCTTATGTGACTTTGATCCAATTACCTACTTAGACTCTGTTCCTTCCTCATCTCTCACACAGAATAATACCATCTATCTTGCAGCCTAATGATGAGAACTAAAGGAGACAACACATATCCAATCCTTAGCTGAGTGTCTGGTACATGGCAGGTGATCAATAAATGGTAGTTGTTAGTAGTAAATTTGAATGAGAAAGTCAGAACTAAAGTGGTTAACAACAGTAATTGGAGACACAAAAACCCCTTCAGTTCTCTATTTTAGAGCAAAAATTTCTAGGTGGAAAAGTAAGAAATAATGTCAGTAATTCTGTTACTACATAAAAATATTTTCAGACCACAATTACAATCTTCTTTCACTACTAAAATAGCAAAGCCATTGCATAATTAAAAGGTTATGTTCTTCTTTCACTTTTTATAGGAATTTCTTATGTTTGACAAGCATGTTCTGTTACAGATTTCTTTAAATCATTCTGATTTTCCTTCCTGACTATTTTTAACAGTACTGTTGGACATGTGGGTTTTTTTTGGTGTTTTTTTTTTTCCTTTATCATAAGCTACCTCATATCCCTCTGGGATATAGGTACTTTACAAATTAGAAATGTTACATATATATGCTAAAATGGGACACTGACATATTTTCACACAGGCCATTTAAATTTCTTAGTAGCCTCCAGAAGCATTAGAGTAGGGGGGGAAGAAACTGCAGGGGGGAAAGGAAGGAGAATAGTAAGCTAATAAGATGGGAAGAAACCATGACTATTATCCTAAGGACTTCCCATATGGCACAAGCACTGACAATGAGGAAGTAGGCCAAATATAATTAAAAATACAATCTCCTTAAAAAGGAAAATTCTAAAATCCAAATGCAGGAGGCAATACAGTTTCAAAAGAGAAAAAATGTTGTACATGAAATTAAAATTGGGTGAGAGAAACTTTACAGAATACACTCAATAATTTAATGGCTCCATAGAGAGGGGAGGAAAAAAACATTCAACAGAAGGAAATCACATTAATGAAGTAAATGATAAGGAGGAAAAGGAAAGCTTTCATAAGCATATAGTAGGAAGCAATCACTAAAGAGAAAGTAAGACTATTAGCAAGGAAAAGCACCATGGCTGAAACGTTAAAATGACTGAACTACGGAAGTGCTTTCAGGGCTGCTATTTTAAGGAAGAACAGACAAATCTACTCACAAGAAGGTGACTCAAATCAGATAAAGAGACACAGGGATGGTGGGTCACAGGCAAGACCTGGCAACTAGTAAGTATCTACATTGCCTAAGTGGGAGAAAGACAATCTGCTAATTAATGAACTGTGCTCATTCTTTTTTGTATCACAAGGTCTAGTTCTACTTAAATAAGAGCTTTTGCTTAGTTTTATTCATTATAAGTTAAAAAATAGGATACACTTTTATTTCACAAGCATGTTTGAATTTTACACCTGGAGCCTTTACTAAGCAACTAAGTAATGCAGAAGGCCTTCATTTAGTTTTGGGGGGAAGTAGTATATGAATATGGCAAATGTTTCAATATAAAAAGATGGTAAAAAAGAGTTATGCTTGCAGTCCTCTACCAAGGATTAATAAAAATATGCCCTCTTCTTCTCTAGTACTATCTCCTTTACCTCTAAACATCTATATCTCAATCAGCGCTTGGGAACTGAAGGGACACTTGGCTTCTGTACATCCTTTTCTGAGAACCCGAATATTAGAAAGGATATTAGGATCTGGCAGATAGAACAGGATTAAAAAGCCTGATGCCAAATTAATATTTATACAAACCAAAACAAAAATTTTAAACTGCTGCCAATCTGCTAGATTTCTGAATTTTTTTCTTTAAAGTTTAATAGGACACCTTGCTCTAAGAAAGAGGAAAAAGGAAAGCCATGAATGATTGAAAGTCTAGGAAATATCCACTCAATAACATTTATTGAGCATATACAAACACAAGATTTATTCCAAAAGAACTGAGAGAGAGAGAAAAGAAACCAATGGGACAAGAAGGAACAAACTCAGAGGTTCCATTTCATGGGCAGCTAGAGCAATGAAAAAAAACACAAAGAATACTTAGAACCTACTATCCTAACTTTGCACCAATACTCCTTATGATCCTGGGCAAGTAGCTTTGAATTCCCTGAACTTCAGTTTCCTTACTGGTTACAGGATTGGATTATAATCATCTCTAAAGGCTTTCCTCTTCCAAAAAAAACTTTTTTTTTTGAGTTGGAGTCTCACTCTGTTGCCCAGACTGGAGTGCAGTGGCCGCTCCCGGCCACCGCAGCCTCGACCTGCTGGGCTCTGGCGATCCTTCCGCCTCAGCCTTCCGAGTAGCTGGAATTACAGGCATGCGCTACCATGCCCAACTGATTTTTTTATTTATTGTAGAGATGAGGTCTCGCTGCCCAGGCGGGTCTCGAACCCGTGGGCTCAGGCAATCCACTCACCTCAGCCTCCCAAAGGCACGGAATTACAGGCTGAGCCACCGAGCCCGGCACTCTTCCAAAATTTTATAACCTTAAGGAAAAAGAGATACAGAGCAATACTGCTAAGAGTATACTTGCAGAGAGAAGTTCATACCCATTTGGTTTACTACAGTAACTGAGGGAAAAAAGCAAAAATAGATTAAAAGCAAATGAATTCAACTGAACTATATAAAAATAATTAAAATGGTAAATATGAGCATTTTATTACTTTTAAAAAAAGAGTAAAAGAAATGGATTTGACAGAAAGTAGGCAGTCATTTGAATCAGGTAACCTTACAATAACTTTTGCCATGCTATTCTTTCTATTCTATGATCCTGGCAAAGAACAGACATCAAATAGGTGACTAAATACTGCAGTGAATCTCTCTTTGTGCTGCATGCTCAACAATAGTTAATGAAGTAGAAACATCATGGCCCGGGAACCAGACTAATGCTATAAAACAAAAAAGGTCCTTGAAAGTAGTCTGATAGGATAAACTATGTAATGATGTCTCCTAAACCCAGATCATTCTCCAAAATCCCCACACTGCATTTCCAACTGTTTATCCTTACCCACAAATTCTACATGTCCAAAACTCATTTTCTCATTCCACATTTCTCCAAACTGTTTGCCATTCCTGCATATACACTCTCTCCAATAGTGGCATTACTTATCTAATGAACTGAACAGACCAGAAATGGAATGGAGGGCTCTAAGTTCTCTTCTCCATGCTTGTCCTTCATCATAGCTTCCTGACACTGCATGAGAGGGAGAGGTAATGCTAACTTATTTGGTCAGAGCCTGAGGTATTGATGAGACCACGTTTTACTGGCAAGTGAAGTTCACTGTGTCCTACAGATCCATGTTCTGAACAACTTCTATTGTTTCCAAATCCAGGCAACAAAGGAGGGTCTACCACTTGAAGCCTTGCCTTCCTCTTCTCTCCTGGGTTCAATGTAATCTTAGACAGTTAGTGAACAAATCTCTGCGCCTCTGTTTCCTTATCTGTAAAATGGGAATGTGATAACAATAGGGTCTACTTCCTTGAGTAACTGTGAGAATTAAATGAGTTTCTACGTGTCAAGTGCTGATATAGTGTCTAGCTCCTAGAGAGCAGCAGTAACTATCAGGTAAGTGGTAAAGGGTCCCTGCATCTTCCATTTTTCCATGGTAAGCACTCCTGTTAGGGCCATGCAGCCTCCCCTATTTCTTGCTTTTCTGTGGTAAGTTGGTCTGGGCAGATTTGATCCAGGTAGATCTATCTTCTCTCTTCTTCTCTTCTCTTCTGACATATACCTCTTCCTGAGACAAGATGAAGTCAGACCATCCTAGATGGGAAGTAACTAGCCCATGTGGCTCAAGCTCCATTCTGCAAATCATTTTTACCAGGGAGTGCCTGTTCAGCTACTAATAAGGCAGTACCTTGTTTATCCATCCCACTCTTGTTCCCTGACGTGAACAGAAGTCGTGGCTGAGAACCTAGGAGCTGAAATAGGACTGGAGCTGAAAAACCCTATTCTGAACCCCTAAAACCAGAACCTCTTGGTCATCCTTGATCTGTCTCTCATTTGCCTGCAACACTGATAACATCATCGATAAATGTTTCTGATCCTACAGCTTCAACCTCTCTCTTCCTCTACTTTAGCATTACCTAAATCAGGGTTTTCACCTCTTATCTGCATTACTGCATCAGACTCCAAAGTGATCTGCCCAAAACCTGTTCCCCCTCCATGTCTTCTTTAACATTAGCTGGCAGGGCCATCTTTCTAAACCCTGTCATATTACTTCTTCCTCAACATTTTTCAGTGGTTTACCAGTGCCTACAACAGTGGGTCTCAACCTTGGCTGAACATCAGAATCACAGAGATTATATCAGAATCATTGAGGTGGGGCCGAGAAATGGGTGGTTTTTTATTTTAAAGATTCTAGCTGACTCTAATGTATAGCTAGGGCTGAGATCCACTTGTTTATTCCCTTAATAGAAAATAAAAAATTTAAAGTATAGTTATTACATACAATTTTTAAAGCAGGGTAAGTATATGCCCAGTAATTTCAAAATATTAATGAAAGTTCAAATGTGAACAACAGCTCTCAGGAAAGCTGATAGCAATTTACTTTGGAAAACACTCTTAAGTTCTAGGCAATTCAATCATTAGAAAAACATTGAAACTAAGGGAAGAAATAGAAGTACAAATATTAATGAAGAGATAAACACATGTAAATAAAGATTTGATGGTAGAGATGAATGAAAGATGACAAGATCTTAAAATATTTAAGAACTAGAGCACAGGTAATCAAGAAATGAGCAAAAAAACTACAGGTAAAGACAGAGTAAAGATATGGTTTGAATACCAGGTTGCAAGATGACTGAGAAATAATCCATAAAAGAAGGAGGCAGCTGGGCCACTAGATGAAAATAATACAGCCAGAAAGTTCTAGTTCCTATTCTAGCTTTGCCACTTATTTCTAGCAGTATATTCTTAGACAAGCTAATATTTAACATCACTATACCTTGTCTGTAAGCTGGGATAAAACCTATTATCATAGAGTAATTGGGAGAATTAAATGAGATAATATATATATATTCATATATGAAAGTGCTGAACATAGATTAAGCCCAACACATATTTGTTGAATGTTTCTTTTTAAAGTACTAAAGAGTAAAATCCAAAGGAGGGAGAAACTTCTAAAAACCTATCAAACGAATACTCAGAAGCCAAAAATCTTTGAATCTCTGTTGTGCCCATGTGATGGCGAACAGAACTTTGAGATTTCTTCAGTTTTCACAAGGCGACACTTGAAGTTAGCTCAATTCCATGAAGGTAATCCTTTAAAAGAATCATCCCAAAACAATAACTGCTAAACCTGCATTTAAAAGTACACACAGTGAGTCTTAATAACACTGAAATCAACCTTATATTAATTATCATTGCATCAAAACATTTCAGTAAACAAATAACTCTTTAGTCTCAAATCACTCTCAAATCAGTCTATTAACATTAATGATTGCATTTTTCTGAGCTATCTTAGCACATTTAAAAATCAAAAGCACCTAGGGTGGCTTGGGACATGTTTTTGCAAACATAATTTTAAAAGGTCAGCTGCTATTTATCCCAGGCCTACATTCAAGGGGTGGGGAAAGGCTGTGGACTAATTTCGTTATCAAAGAATCCTTTTCTGCACTCTGAATAAATATTCATGCATGCTACATTTCAGTTGCCATTGTTAAAACTAAGTAAACTCTTGAGCAATATCTTACAAGTCCTAAGTTAAGAGATGGGTATTTTGACCTTTTCTAAATATCCTGAATTTGGTGAACTGTGCTTTTATCTTTAAAAGGAACATTCATGCTGGGCTGAGTGGCTCAGCCTGTAATCCCGTGCTTTGGGAGGCTGAGGTGAGTGGATTGCCTCAGCCCGAGGGTTCGAGACCCGCCGGGGCAACTTGGCGAGACCTCATCTCTACAATAAATCAAAAAATTAGCTGGGCATGACAGTGCGTGTCTGTTCCAGCTACTTGGAAGGCTGAGGTGGAAGGATCGCCGGAGCCCAGCAGGTCGAGGCTGTGGTGGCCGGGAGCGGCCACTGCACTCCAGCCTGGGTCACAGAGTGAGACGCCAACTCAAAAAAAAAAAACATTCATTTTACTGGACATATTACATTTCATTAAAATGTACTGCTTTTGAGCCGGGTTCGGTGGCTCAGCCTGTAATCCCGCGCCTTTAGGAAGCTGAGGTTAGTGGATTGCCTGAGCCCATGGGTTCGAGACCCGCCTGGGCAGCGAGACCTCATCTCTACAACAAATCAAAAAATCAGCCGGGCGTGGTAGTGCGCACCTGTAATTCTGGCTACTCGGAAGGCTGAGGCGGAAGGATCGCCAGAGCCCAGCAGGTGGAGGCTGCGGTGGCCGGGAGCGGCCACTGCACTCCAGTCTGGGCGACAGAGTGAGACTCCAACTCAAAAAAAAAATGTACTGCTTTCTTTTCCTTGGTTCAGGGGCATAACTGGTACCTACAATTGTGCCTGTTAGCCAAGATTAGGTTTGTTCTGTGATTCACAAACGGCACCAGCAAGGTGGGTGCTTAGAGAGACACAGAGTAAGATTTTTCCTAAAGAGCCTCTATAAAAGGTATGGGAAGAAGGGGGTTAAAAATACACATGAGTATGAAAAAGGCTGCCTAAAGTAGTATAATTGCATTTTGAGTTGTAGAAGACTAAGAAAGAGCAATAGTGTCTGCCCAGTCCCCCTGAGGAGAAGGAAACCGGGTGATAGAAAACAGCAATGGCCGCCAAGTGAAGAGGCCTGAGCCCTGCTCTCAGCTCTGCCATTAACTGGCCTAGGGATGGTGGTTTCCATCATTGGGTTTGATGTTTTTAATCTATAAACTGAGGGTGATGGACCAGATGAGGATTTCCAAGTTCTTTCTAGCTCAAAACATCAACTAACTCGAAAGCAGCAGTTTCCTATCTTTTTTTCCAGTCCAGTACACTGGCAGTGACACTAAAGCCCCTGAAGTCTGTGTCAAAAATTCCTGCAGGGCTGAGTGGGTATGCAACTGAATATGTAAATCCTCAATACTTTGCACCAAGAACTCTGCCCCTGCATCCTCCACATCCACTGGAAAAGCATCAGGTCCCAGATCTCCAAATGAAAGATGCCACTCGTTACAGAAGACACAGCAAGCAGCTAGGCCTCATATGGACGAAGGGAAAAAGAAGCAGTGAGCATCTCTAAAAATGAACTAACCAAGTCTCTGAGAGAACCGACTGGCCCAAAGATACCCACCAGGTTGGTGTGACCGGTTTGGGTGAATACCAGGGCTCTTTACTCTGCAGCCACTGTTCTGCTCATTGCCCCATCAAGATCATGTACACAGAGACTTTTGTCAAGGTCTCTGCTTTCTGAAATGACCTTGTAAATACAATTCTCAAGTGGTCCTTAACTTTAATTTCAGTTGTCATGCAGAAAAACAAAATCGGGGGGATACCAAATGCCACTGAATTGCATAAGGGAAAAACAACCTGCCACAAGGGTACCCTAGGCCCTCCAATATAGGCAACACAGAAGGGGTAAAATACACACACACACACACACACACACACACACACATGTATATTTAAAGCAAGCTCCCTTGTTAAACCAACTCCCCATCATTCCCTTGGCTCATGAGTTCAGGTTCAGAGAGTTTCCTTACCATCCCAATGCAGAAAAGGACGAAGAGCAGCAGCCATGGAATATCTGTGCAGCTACGGTCCTCCAGTGGCTTCCATTCTCGCTTGGAACTCTAATTGGAAACAAAATAAGAGAGTGGTGAATGTTTAATTAAAATTAGAAAGGCACCAATACACTCTATATACCTAGATCTCCACTTTGCCAGACAAGTTTCTCCTGAACCTTTAAGACACAATTCAAGTATTCATCACCTTTTCTATGAAGTTTACACTAACTCCCCAGTCAATCCTCCACTGGTCCTAACCCCTCTTCCTGCCCCGGCACAGTACTGAGTTCACTGTTCTCTTGGTACCTCTAGCAGCGCATTTAGCATGCCCAACTGTCATTCTTATTTGTTACTCTGCGACCTGTCTCATTTCCCAGCATCTAGCATGATGCCTGAGGGTTCATAATATGTACTCAGTAAGGGCTTTTTTAAAAAGAAAAAACAAATGAACAAACTCTTCCAACTTCAATCATAGTACTAGCTTTTTGTGTGTGTGTCCATATGCTAGACTTAAAAAAAAATTAGAATGCACTTGCTATATGTTCCCTTCTAGGAATAATTTCCATCAAAATGAATTTCTATTCAGGAATAGATTCTTCTAAGTCAAAAAATTCAGTTTTTATAGACAGATCTGAGCAACTCCTAAAAAAATTCATGAAAATCCACAGATTTTCATTCTGCTCCTGGAAAATGTTGAAGAGTTTCTAGATCAAACACAGATATTCCCTCACTAAAAAACCAAAGGCATTTTAAAAGTTAATTTGCAAAGTATTGATTGGAATTCCAATTGCCTTTTTTCTTATTTCAATCATCTTAGGTTCTCAGGTCAGTTCACACATCCCTTTTAATCAGAATGTAACTGAAAGGACGCTCTTGAGCTTTCTAATGAACAAAACTCCTGAGTCTCACACCCTCTTCGGCAAATAGTAAGCAGAAAAGGGAGAGAGACGATATCCCAGGGAACGGTTCTTGCAACAAGAAGGTTGAGGCCTCCAGTGGATTCTATAGCAAGATCCAGGAAGCTATCAGGAAAAGGCTTGCCAATAGGAAAGGGAGATAGCAGTACTGGGCAGGAGATAAGAAAGCCCTCTAGTATAATTAGTATTTAGAGTATAATCAGGCTTAGTTCTCCCTTCCTCTAAAACAATCATTTTAAACTAAGTATCCTTTGCTAACCTGATAAAAACTATATATTCTTTTCAGGAAATGTAAGCATATATTCATAAAAGTTCAGGGAATTCAGATCCCAGGTTATGAAACTCAACTTTAAAACTGCTGCTGGCTGGGCGTGGTGGCTCATGCCTGTAATCCCAGCACTTTGGGAGGCAGAGGCAGGTAAAATGCTTGAGCCCAGGAGTACGAGATCAGCCTGAGCAACATAGCGAGACCTCATCTCTACAAAATAAAAACAAATAAAAAATTAGCCTGGATTGGTGGTGCATACTTGTAGTTCCACTACTCAGGATCCTGAGGTGGAAGGATCACCTGAACCCAGAAGGTGGAGGTTGGGGTGAGCCGTGATTGTCATGAACATGCCACTGTACTCTACCCTGGGCAAAAGAGTAAGAGACCCACTCAAAATCAAATAAAATAGCTTCCTATTGGCAATGAGGGCAGATAATTTGAGTTACAACCACTTCCTCCTAATCCCTAAAGTGTTAACCAAGCAAATGTCTTGTTACTGCCTTACACACACACACACACACACACACACACACACACCCCCAGTTAGCTTGTTCTCAAACACCCACACAGAAAACAAAAGAGCACTAGTTAGTCATGGGAAAAAACCCCAAGACTCTAACTAGCATTAAAAACCAAGAATGAGTAATCAGTTTTTTCCAGAGGAATACAGCACTGTGGCATAATAGATAAAGGACTCAGTCTCTCCCTGGCTGTCATTAGAGAGCTATATGACTTTAAATAAATCCCTTCATTTCTCTGGATGTCAGGAAGGAGTTAGTTTGGATTTCTTAGGTTCCCTCCAATGCTAAAAATCTGTGATCAGGAATGCACTTTGTGAAAACTTTTGTCATGACTAGAAAAAAACTGCAAAATAATCTGACATCATTCCCTGTGCTATTCAAATAAGAATGCCTGTATTGTGATCTGTACTTTGGAAGGCAGTTGTTCAGTGTGAATAAAGAATGTTTCTTTGTATTAAATAATTTGCCTTGAGTAATATTCATTACAGTAAAACTGCTTCCAAACACACTATTTGCACACCTTTTTGAAATTCATTACATTTAATTTATAAAGCAAAATCTACTTTAAAATGTTACATTTGTTTGTCTTAACAAATAGTGTGTATGAGGAAGGAAGAAAAGGGGAAGCCTGAGGTTGACTGAGTAGTTTATTTCTCCACAGAAATTTTCGTAGTATTTCTACCTTAGACCAACATACTAAAGCTTACATTTTCATCTATAACATAAAGAAAGAGGGATTTCACTCATGACCAGAAAAATACAAAGATTCAACATCTCAACAATTCAATTTATTGTGGGTCACTTCTGAGCCAAATACATAGAAAACCTTTCACTAGGAATGCAAAGTGGAGAGATGGTAGGAGTTAAACATAAAAATTGTGATATAGTCCAAAGAAGAGTGGAAGAGCAAGAGGATGAGGGTCATCCTCACTGGCTTCCCAGAAGGAATTGCTTACTCACTGGGCTGTTTTGAGGAGTAAATGTGAGCATCTGTCAACTAGTAAGCACACAATTCTTGGTTATTTTTACTATTCAGCAATACTCACTTTTCAGTTAACCTTATCTCTATTGTTAAAATATCCTTTTACCAGGTGGATCTTTCCACTACAAGGAATAAAAAGAATATCAGGCCAGGCTTGGTGGCTCAGCCTGTAATCTCAGCACTTGGGGAGGCAGAGGCAAGTGGATTGCCTGAGTCCATGGGTTCGAGACCCACCCGGGCAACTTGGCAAGACCGCGTCTCTACAATAAATAAAAATTAGCTGGGCGTGGTAGCGCGCTCCTATAGTTCCAGATACTTGGAAGGCTGAGGCAAAAGGATCGCCAGAGCCCAGCAGGGCAAGGCTGCAGTGGCCAGGAGGGTGCCATTGCACTCCAGTCTGGGCGACAGTGTGAGGCTCCAACTCAAAAAAAAAAAAAATAGTAAACTCTCTTTTTCCCCTATAATTACTAAAATTTTGACTTAATGGTGGTATATTTCATTTAAGCTACCATTTTTAATGCTATCACCTCTTGATTACTATTAACCAGACACTAGACCCAAAGTTTTACACACATTATGACTTCTACCTGCAAAAAAAAAGCTTAAATAGGTATCATTCCTATTTCACAGATGAGGCAACAGGCTCAAAAGTTAAATAATCAGCCCAAGGTTCCTCACATTTGTGCAATCAGGAGCTGAACCTAAGTCTGTGACTCCAAAGCCAATTCCAATAAAACTAGTATTCATTTGCACCAGCTGATAAAGAGCAGCAACCTCCAGTAGTATTTCCTCACATGGAAAAATTTGGGAACCAACTTGATAACTTAAAATCCTGTAGGTACACAGAAAGCAACTGAAACGTGATATGAACCTTGAAATTTATCAAGTGAGTCAGGAAGTCTAACAGTTGAAAAATTTTAATGATTCTTTAACAAACTTAACCAAGTGGAAACTGAACTTTAATGCTGTTTCTTCCAATTGAAATTCTACAAAGACCTAGCAAAAGTGGCGTGTTTTTCAAAAGCACTTTTTAAATGTGACTTTATTCCTTTCTAAGATTTTGCATGAGATTACTGCCATGCTGTCAATAAATGTTAGGTCTCTCCTCTTCACAGAATCTTACAATTTAGGAACCAAATAGGACTCAAGTAATTATATAGTCCAAACGTTTAACACATTTGCAATCAGCAAATTTTTCACTTTCCTAATGTTAAGAGCAGTTGAAAATTTTAAAAATCTGAAGCTGGGGCTGCTGCAAACTTTTGCCATTAAGCACAAATGAAATAGTCTTTTCTAAATTGTCACCTTTTTCCACAATACAGCTGAAAGTTGCAGGCATATCCAGTATTTGCCTTAGACATCACTCTGACTAGCATTCCATATGTTGTATTTTTATTTGGATTATAAACCAAAATATATTATATATATATTTATAATATGTATATATATATCTTCATTTACATTGCATCATTACATTACTATCTGTCTCACTATTACTATAAGTTCACTGGGTTCACCTTTGACCTTGGAAATCTCATCAACTTATATTTCTTCATTTTCCTTAACTATGGTGAATTATTTTTAATGTTGAAGTATGAAAGCCCTGAAATACCAAAATACAAGTATACAACACTAATCACAACAAAATGACGACCAACTTGCAATTTTTACCAACTATGTAAATCAATGCAACATTGCATAGTCAATGTTAGATAATTATCTCAATTAACTCTCCTTGCCTCACTATTCATTTTCAAGCAAAATAAAATAACACATACATATAACAATGTTGCAGCATTCAGAAACAAATTTTCAAAGACATAAATTCACATCAGTGGCAACCAGGAACAGAATTTGGTATGATGTAAATTCACATCAGTAATCGTGAATGAGTTAATAAAAAGTGATGGAGTCTCAGACAAGAGAAGGGACTTGCCCAAGGGTACACATTGATAATATCCATGACTGCATTTAATTTTTAAAACAATTCTGTTAGTTATTATTTATTCCCAACTTGTCTATTTTATAAAAGAGGAAACCAAAAGTCAAAGAAATTAAGTGGAAAATCTATCATAAACCTCAAAGTCTAGCAAATAAATAGAAACTGTAAGAGAATTAAAGAAATATGTTATGAAAAAACAAACAAGCAAACATGGTTACACAGATGAAGAACACGTCTGTCAGTGTGCTAAACAACGGCAGGAAAAAAATCAGCAAACTCAAAGACAGGTTAACAGAAATTATCCAAACTGAAACACAAAGAAAAAAGAGTGAAAATTTAAAACCAGAATGGAGCAACCAAAGCTGTAGGACAATATCAAATGATCTAACATATGTGTAATTGGAATCCAAGAACAAGACAAAAGGGGCAGAGGAAATATTTGAAGAAATAATGATCGAAGTTTTTCCAAACATAATGAAAGACATGAAAGCACAGATTCAAGAAGTTCAGAGAATCCCAAGCAGGATCAATACAACACATACACACACACACACACACACTGCTACGCATACTATATTCAAATTGTTGAAAACCAGATACAAACAAAACCTTTTTTTAAATTTTAAAGATGTAGGGTACAATTCAGGGTTAAGTAAACAAACGTTCATTACAGAGATACCCTTGTTGATAAGGTGTCTCACCCCTCTCAGCAAAATCCCACTACTGCCAATCGCACACCCTCCCCCACCGGCAATTTCCCACTACTGACAATCATTTTCTTACAGTATTACAATAACTGTTCAAGGTCCACTTATGAGTAAGAACATGAGATACTCAGTTCTTTGTTTCTGTAATAGATCACTCAGTATTACAGACTCTAAGTTCATCCAAGTTGCTGTGAAGTTCATAATTTTGCCCTTCTTTATGGGTGTGTTATATTCCATCATGTATATGTACCACATTTTTTTCATCCAGTCTTCATTCAATAGGCAGCACAGTTGGTTCCATGTTTTTGCTATCATGAACAATGCTGCAATAAACATGTGTGCAGATATCTTTTTCATAGAGTGATTTGAGTTCCTACAGGTACATTCCCAGTAGGAGGATTCCAGGGTCATAAGGAAAGTCAATTTTTAGACCTTTTAGGAATCTCCACACTGTTTTCCACAGAGGTTGTACTAGTTTACACTCCCACCAACAGTGTAGAAGTGTTCCCTTTTCTCCTCACCCTCTCTAGCATCTGTTGTTTTTTGAGTTATTAATGATGGCCATCCTGACTGGAGTTAGATGGTATCTCAGTGTGGCTTTAATTTGCATTTATTTGAGGACTAGTAAGAGTGAGCATTTTTTCATGTATCTGTTGGCTGCTCGTATGTCTTCTTTTGAGAAGTGCCTATTCATGTCTTTTGCCCACTTTTTAATGGGGCTGTTCATTTTTTTCTTCTCGGCATGTTTGAGTTCCTTGTTGATCCTAGATGTTGGGCCTTTGTCAGATATACAATTGGCAAAGATTTTTTCCCAGTCCATAGTTGTCTCCCTGCTCTCTTGATGGTTTCTTTGCCTTTGCAGAAGTGTGTCAGTTTGATGGGGTCCCACTTGTCTATCTTATCTCTTATAGCATGGGCACTTACAATTTTGATTAGGAATTGGTTGCCAGTTCCAATTTCCATAAGGGTGTCTCCTGCATTTTCTAAGGTTCTGATAGTTTGAGGTTTTATGTTTAGGCCCTTGATCCATTTGGAGTTAACATTTGTATATGGTGATAGGTAGGGGTCTTGTTCTAATCTTCTGCATGTGGTCAGTCAGTTTTCCCAGCACCATTTACTGAATAGGTTCTCCTCTCCACAGTGGGTGTTGGTGGAGGCTTTGTCGAAGATGAGTTGGTTGAGAAATTGAGGTTTTGCTTCTGGGCTCTCTATCCTTTTCCATTGGTCTACATGCCTGTTCTTGTACCAATACCAGGCTGTTTTGATTATTGTAGCTTTATAGTAAAGTTTAAAGTCTGGGAGCATGATACTTCCCACTTTGTTTTTTTTTTTTTGCTGAGTATTGTTTTGGCTACTTGTGGTCATTTATGTTTCCATATGAATTTCTGTATTGTCATTTCCAGGTCTGAGAAGAATGCTACTGGTAATTTAATGGGTATTGCGTTAAATATGTAGGTTGCCTTATGTAGAATGGACATCTTAACAATGTTGAGTCTTCCAATCCATGAGCATGGAATATTTTTCCATTTGTTTGTGTCACCTTTGATTTCTTTGAGCAGTGTTTTGTCATTTTCGTTGTAAAGGTCTTTCACGTCTCTGGTTAGGAAGATGCCAAGGTATTTCGGTTTTTTTGAGGCTAATGTGAATGGGATTATGCTTTTTATTTGGGTTTCTGTTTGCTTATTGTTGGTGTATAGGAATGCAACTGACTTTTACACACTTATTTTATACCTGAGACTCTGCCAAAGTCCTTTAGCAGTGAGAGCAGGTTTTTTACATATTCTCTTGGGTGTTCAAGGTATAGAATCATGTAGTCTGCAAAGAGGGATAACTTAACTTCCTCTTTTCTTATTGAATATCCCTGATTTTCTTCTCTGATTGCTGTAGCTAGGACTTCCATTATTATGTTGAACAGGAAGGGTGAGAGTGTACATTCTTGTCTTATTCCAGTTTTCAGGTGAAATGGTTTCAATTTCTGTCTGTTTAGCAGTATGTTGGCTGTGGGTTTCTCATAGATGGCTCTTACTATTTTGAGGTATGTTCCATCTATGCCTAGATGTTCGAGGGTTTTTACCAAGAAGGGGTGATGGATTTTATCAAAAGCTTTTTCCACGTCTAATGATAGAATCATGTGGTTTTTGTCTTTACATCTGTTGATGTATTTAATTATATCTATGGTCTTGAGGATGTTGAACCAGTCCTGCATCCTGGGGATGAAGTCTACTTGGTTGTGATGGTGGATGATTTTTTAGATGTGTTGTTGGATCTGGTTTGCTAGAACAAAGATAATCTTGAAGGCAGTCAAAGGGATTTTTTTTAAAAAGGCACATCACATACAGAAAAAAAAATTGCAGCAAGCTTCTGGTTTAGAAACTGCACAAAGTAGATAAGCACAGAATGATATCTTTAAATTGCTGAAAGAAAAACAAAACAGCAAACTACCACCTAAGAATTCTATGCCCAGAGAAAATGTCTTTTAGAAATTAAGACTTTTCAGACCAACAAAAACTAAGAGAATTTATTAGCAACAGATATGAACTACAAGAAATTTTAAAGAAAAGTTGCTCAGGCACAAAGACTATTACACCAGACAAACTTGGAGGTATAATGGTTAAAATGAAGGCACAGAATTTTCCATAATAAAGAGGTTTTTTTAAATGCTTAAAAATAAAGGTATGTATATGTATATAACAACCTCAATACATGGCCTTTTTTGCACACTTATACAAGGTTAATAATCTAGAGGCAAAATTACATTTTTAAATACTACTACTGGATTATTAAAAAACAATTCTTAGCCGGGTTCGGTGGCTCAGCCTGTAATCCCGTGCCTTGGAAGGCTGAGGTGAGTGGATTGCCTGAGCCCGCGGGTTTGAGACCCGCCTGGGAAGGCGAAACCTCATCTCTACAATAAATCAAAAAATTAGCTGGACGTGGTAGCGCGCGCCTGTAATTCCGGCTACTTGGAAGGCTAAGGCGAAGGATCGCTGGAGCCCAGCAGGTCGAGGCTGCGGTGGCCGGGAGCGGCCACTGCACTCAGTCTGGGCAACAGAGTGAGACTCCAACTCAAAAAAAAAAAACAATTCTTGTTGGATGTGGTGACTCATGCCTGCAATCCCAGTTCTTTGGGAGACAGAGGCTAGATGACTGCCTAACCCCAGAGGTTCTAGACCAACCAGGGCAACTTGGCAAGACCTTGTCTCTGCAGTAAAAAATAAAAAATAAAAAAGCTGGGTATGGTGGCGCATGCCTATAGCTCCATCACTTGGAAGGCTGAGGCAGAAGGATCGCCTGAGCCCAGCAGGTCAAGGCTGTAGTGGCCGTGAGCATGCCAATACATTCCAATCTGGATGACAGAGTAAGACTCTGACTCAAAAAACAGAATTCTAAACCAGACCACAGCTGGCATATACCTCTTGTTTGCATTACATCTGTAACCTTAATGTTAGGGAGGAACAGTTTTAACACCATCACATGCCTTCCTATATTTTGTATAACACAGAGATTAATTTTTCAGCTTCCCGAGTATCTCCTATAAAAGTCATAGTACTGACAACTATGTCACAGATTCCTCATTCACAACGAGCCCTAATAGCTAAACCCCAGGTCTTCCAGTGAATTTGATATGCTCTAAGATAAGGATATGTATTTTTAAAATGTAGTTAAAAAATGTAAAAATGCTTTAAACTATATTTCCATGTTATTTCAAATGAAGATACAATTGTTAAGTAAATGTATCTGTGGACAACAGTAACACACAAAGACTTTGGCAAATGATATGTTACAGCCAATGAGGTCAAATCAGTTGTCACTGGAAGGATGTCAGCGCTAATAGAGCAGTAGGGTGGGCCAAGGCCAGGGGTCTGGTAGATATGAATCTACTTCATAGTTTAGACTGGGTAAGAAAAATTAGGAAGATATTGAAAGGTCAGATAAGCAACAGCAATGATCCAGGTTTAAGACAAAAAGAGTCAACTCTCAAATATAGAGGCAGGTTGGGTCCAAAACCCTAGAGATCAGAAGATGTTCAGGTGATATCTAAAGGCAAAAACTGAATGTTCCCTAGCCCCTTTTATAAACTCTGTGCTAACCGTCCGCATGACTTTTTTTCTAATTAAGATAGAGATACAAAGCTTCCCAAAATATTCTTATAGTGATATGATAACAGTATTACTGTGAATTACCTTGATATACCAGGTGTCTGCAAACATGGTTATAACATAACAGAAAATGTGCTACAAAAAGGTTATGGTCAATTATACTAAGTTCCTTGATTTTCTGATAACATTCTTAAGTATTTCTTTGGCTCTTCAAATACTGGGCACCACACAAAGTACTTGAGATTCAAGGACAGGTGAAACAGCCCAGGCCGTCACTGAGTTCTGGTTTAGTGCAAAAGAGACTAGGATATTGTGTGTAAGGTCAAAATAGAGACATGTAAAAAATACTACAGGAATAGAGATGGGGAACCATTAAGCAAACATTTGTGAGATCTGTTGAAATTACCTCATAAACTTTTGCAGTTTATATTCTGAGGCAAAAGCTAAAATGATCCTTTAGTGTCTAAAATAGAATGTGTTTTGTGCCCAAAACATACTAAGAATTCTTGCTAATGATGATGGGAAAACATTGATTGCCAAATAAGAATTATTACACTCAGAAATGTTTAGCAGTAAACAAATAGAACATTAAGTTGCTTTTTATACAAAAAACAAACAAAATCCCAAATCCAAAAAACAGCCATTTCTTACTTTGTATCAAGATTTTTTATACACTAAAGGTTGTGGCTCCAGTTCGGAAAAGGTCTTTTAGTCTTGGAAACGAGGAAATATACCTTCTTTTGTTTTCTAACACAATTATTGCAGGGCTATATTTACTAAGCCACTAGAATATCTTCATGTAGATGTCATTGGTGAGATACCTAGTAACAAAAAGTTAAGTATCTCTGGTCACATATATCTAGAGTAGCTGCAACTTGGAATTTTTGACAGGTTAAACAAATACATGTCCCCTTGGCAATCTCTCAGAGTAAGCCAGAGAACTGCATTCTCCTACATCCCAAGGAACAATAAATGGCAGTCAGGGAGGCTGGTCCCAAGGAAGAGAAGTGGTATTACAGGCAGGGTTATGCCTGCAAACAAGTAAGGGACAAACTGATGTTGATTCCAATATTATGTGGGCTGGCAGTTCACAACTATAGCACTGCCATACTCCTGTATTTTTTTAATCAGTTGGGAGGTATAAATGTATTCATTACTAACAATAAAGTCTTGAAGCTTAGAAATGTAAGCAGAATCAAGATTATCTTTATGAAACAGTTATCAACAGATGCTTGCATCCCTGCAGGTCAGCAATAAGGAGGGTTAAGCTGGAAGGCCAGGAATTGCATATAACCTGAAGCCCATACCTCATGACAAGCATACAAGTGCCATCCTTCATGTGTTTCTAGTTCTTTGCAGTATGAATCCATTGCTGCTGCCTTTCCCAGATTCTGATAAATACCCAACTGTGTCTATGAAGGACAAAGCAAGCTGACATGTGGTCTCACACCCAGCACAGATTCCAGAATGTGTCCTTGGGTAGTGGGGCAGTGTTGGGTAATAGGCTGAATAATCAACCCTTTCTTTTTTTTTTTAAACAAGATCTCTATTTCCTGGGTAAACAGTCCACCTCCAAAACAGTCTCATAGTTCCAGCAGCTCTGCTGTAGTTTTCACTCTACCAACTACTCCTTGGCACATCCAAAAAGCCACTATAATAGTCACTGAATTCATCTATCTCCAAGGTCACCTCTCTGTAGACATGTGTGTGATACAAGTTGTATGTGACAAACATTGGTCTATCGGTGAACACTTTATTTTGCTCCTGCCAATCTGTTTTACACAAAAACCTCCAGTATTAAAGACAAATAGTTGTACATTCAGAATCTTCAAAGCTCTCTCCAAGGACATGCTGCTTCATTAAATTCCCCAATATGCTTTTATTTGCAGAGTAGTAACAAAAGAATAAAG
>NW_007255727.1:25889-26226 GCF_000164805.1 Carlito syrichta | reverse complement strand
GGAGCCTGAGGTTGCCTGTTAGGTGGGGGCTCATCTGCAGGATTGAAATCTGAGATGGAGAAGGAGGGAGCAGAAATGGAACTTGCGGGGTCTGTAGTGGGGGGAGGGAAACTTAGAGGAGTAGGCTCACATGTGCATGGAAAAATGGGAGAAAGGGAAGTTGTAGGAGAAGCAGTAGATGTTAGCATGAGTTGAGAGTGGAAGTTAGAGGGGTTACAATTGAGACACAGGCAAGGATGTTCACGGAGGAGAGAAAAGGACTGAATATAGGGAATCTCTACCCACCGTTTTGAATGCTCACAGAAATTATATAAGTCCCGAATAATATCAGGATTGA
>NW_007255727.1:22436-24901 GCF_000164805.1 Carlito syrichta | reverse complement strand
AGAGGCGGGGAGAGAGCCGCAGAGAGGGAGAGAGCGACAGAGAGAGAGAGAAAGAGAGACTGAGAGAGAGAGACCAAGAGAGAGAAAGAGAGACCAAGAGAGAGAAAGAGAAAGTAAAAGAGAGAGAGGAAGCGGGAGAGAGGCGGGGAGAGAGCTACAGAGAGGGAGAGAGTGACAGAGAGAGAGAGAAAGAGAGACCAAGAGAGAGAGAGTTGCGGGGAGAGGGCTGTATTTATCAGCCCAACAGTGGCTGGAAGGGGCCGTGCTATGCTCCTATTGGGGGAGCTGCATGGGAGTAGTGTGGGGCCAATGCCGTGTTATGGTCCTATTGGACGCATAACAAAGCTGGGTACTGACTGGAGGCTTGCAGGTTTGAGATTGTCACGCAGGGAGGTTTGAAAGTTGCGCGCACGGGGAATTGTGCTCACAGAGGCCGGGACCAAGGGCCTTTGTTGTCCGGTGTGTCGGCGCCATTTTGGGAGCTGCCCCTCTGGTCGCTTCCTGCACCCTTCAATGGTTTGGAGGGTTAGTTGGGTTCAGCTAGGCAGGCAGTTCCAGACTTGAGTCTTCTGAAGACAAGGTGGTATTTCACCCACATATCCGCTGAGATGGTAGGAGTATTTACCTTTTTTCCTCTTTCCAAAAAACCATGAGATGTGTCTCAGTTCCTAAAAGGAAAAGCAACTGGTGATTGTTTTGTGAGGATAATGAGGAAGGGGGGTACTTTGGAGAATGTTCCATTCTGAGCCTATGGTATGGAGAGGGAGAAGACACCTCAACAACAGATTCTGTGGTAGTAATCAAAATGAATTGAGAAACACTTGTCTCAAGAAGAAAAGGGGAGCAAGGAAAGCCAGTCTGAGAAAAGGGCTTTGAACTAAGCAATGAAAAAACACTTGAGGGTGCACGCAGTGGTTCATGTCTGTAATCCCAGCACTTTGGGAGGCTGAGGCCAGAAGTTCAAGACCAGCCTAGCCAAAAGGCAAAACCCTGTCTCTCCAAAACACAAAAAAATTAGCCAGTTTCAATGGCTCAACCCTGTAATCTCAGCACTTTTTGATACCAAGGTGAGAGAATTGCCTGAGCTCAGGGGTTCAAGACCAGCCTGGGCAACTTGGTGAGACTTCATCTCTATGATAAATCAAGAAAAGAATTAGCCAGGCGTGGTGGTGCATGCCTGTAGTTCCAGTTACTTGGAAGGCTGAAGCAGAAGAATTGCCTGAACTCAGCATGTTCCCAAAAAAGAAAAACGAGCTGGCTGTTGGTGGTGCAACCTGTAGTCCCAGCTAGTAGGAGGCTGAGGCAGGGTATCGCTCGAGCCCTGGAGGTTGACGCTACAGTGAGCTGTGATGAAGTCACTGTACTATAGCCTGGCTTGGTGACAGAGTGAAATCCTTTCTCAAAAACAAGCAAGCTGGGCTCGGTGGCTTGGCCTGTAATCCCGCGCCTTTGGGAGGCTGAGGTGAGTGGATTGCCTGAGCCCACGGGTTCGAGACCCGCCTGGGCAGGCGAGACCTCATCTCTACAATAAATAAAAAAATCAGCCAGGCATGGTAGCGCATGCCTTTAATTCCAGCTACTTGGAAGGCTGAGGCGGAAGGATCGCCGGAGCCCAGCAGGTTGATGCTGTGGTGGCTGGGAGCGACCACTGCTCTCCAGTCTGGGCGACAGAGTGAGACTCCGACTTAAAAAAACAACAACAAAACAAACAAACAAAAAAACCAGCTGGTTTGGAGCATGCAGTTTCTTTTAATCAATTATTGAGACCAAAAACCTTTGGTTGGTGAATTTATCAGAACAGGTAGTAGTACAAGGATTGTTGGACTAAACTAGGGATGAATTTGACAATGTCTAATCAAACAGTTTCTCTTGTTTTTCTCTTTTCCACTTCAAACTTTGTAAGTGATTTTACAATTTCCAGGTTCATTCTGAAATAACTAATAATAGTATTATTCCATTAGAGAGTCAAATCAAATTTTTATTTTCTGGACAGACACAGGTAAAAGTAATAACATGGTTTTCTCTTATGTGGGAGGACCAGGAAATAGATGTTACCCACTTTTTCTTCCCTCGTTTTATTTAATTTTTTTGTAGGGATGGGGTCTTGCTAAGTTGCCCAGACTGGTCTAAAACTTCTGACTTCAAGCAATCCTGCCTCAGCCTTCCAAAGTGCTGGTATTACAGGCATGAGCCACTGCACCTAGCCTCTTTGCCCATTTTATAATTTTAGGTTCTTTGGTAACTGATCGTATTATAGATGTATCCTCTTGCCGCTTTCTCTTTACTTTTTGGGTAGATCTTTCATGTTTTACACAAGACTATTTTTTCAAAATAAAATAAAGCAAATACTATTTTGTTTCTCATCACTTTCCTTTGTGGTAGAACTTGAGATGGTAGTATTTAGGTCTTTTCTTTTCTCAGCTAGTTGCTCTCCTTTTTTTTTTTTTTTTTTTCTATTGATTTGA
>NW_007255727.1:18806-22202 GCF_000164805.1 Carlito syrichta | reverse complement strand
CGAGCCCAGCTTACTTTTTTTTTTTTTTTTGAGTTGGAGTCTCACTCTGTTTCCCAGGCTGGAGTGCAGAGGCATGCTCATGGCCACCACAGCCTCAACCTGCTGGTCTCAGGCGATCCTTCCGCCTTAGCCTTCCAAGTAGCTGGAACCACAGGCGCGTGCCACCATGCCCCGCTAATTTTTTGATTTATTGTAGAGATGAGGTCTTGCCAAGTTGCCCAGGCTAGTCTCGAAACCCTAGATTCAGGCAATCCTCTCTCCTCTGGCTCCCAAAGTGCTGGGATTACAGGTGTGAGCCACTGTGCCTGGCTGCTCTCTTTTTTAGTATTAGGGGTTATACTATTACTTCTTTTTTCTTTATTTTTATTATTATTATTTTTTAGAAAGCAGGATTTATTGAGAGGACAGAAAAGTTCCCACAGTGGAAGGGGATCTGAGGGGGTTGCCCTCTTTTTTTCTTTTTTCTTTTTAGTCTGGGCCTCATCCTGTTGCCCAGGCTGGAGTGCAGTGGCACAATCAGGACTTACCACAGCCTTGACCTCCTAGAGATGATCCTCCCGCCTCTGCCTCCTGAGTAGCTGGGACTACAGACATGTGCCACCACACCCAGCTAATTTTTTTATTTTTTGTTAAGGCGAAATCTCACTGTGTTACCCAGGCTGGCCTTGGGTTCAAGCAGTCCTCTTGCCTCAGCCTCCCAAAGTGTTGGAATTACAAGTGTGAGCCACTGTTCCTGGACTTTATACTTCTTAAATGTCTTTAACTATAGATCTTTTAGTCCCTGCCAGCACAATCCTAATTCATTGTTTTCAATTTTCTTTTTTTGTTTTTGAGTTTCACATTGTCACCCAGCCTGGAGTGCGGTGGCACAATCATGGCCTCTGCAGCCTCGACCTGCTGGGTTCAGGCGATCCTTCTGCCTCAGCCTTCCAAGTAACTGGAGCTATAGGCACACACCACCACACCCAGCTAATTTTTTTATATATTGTAGAGACAAGGTCTTGCCAACCTACCCAGGCTGGTCTCGAACCCCTGGGCTCAAGCAGTTCTCGTCTCCACCTCCCAAAGTGCTGGGATTATAGGCATGAGCTCATTGTCTTAATTATATACTGGACCCTAGCATTAGCCCTTTTCTCAGGCTCCCTGCCTTTTCTCTCTCTTTTTTTTTTTTTTTTTGAGTTGGAGTCTCACTCTGTTGCCCAGACTGGAGAGCAGTGGTCGCTCCCGGCCACCACAGCCTCGACCTGCTGGGCTCCGGCGATCCTTCCGCCTCAGCCTTCCCAGTAGCCGGAATTACAGGCACGTGCTACCACGCCTAGCTAATTTTTTTATTTATTTATTGTAGAGATGAGGTCTCGCCTGCCCAAATGGGTCTCGAACCCGCGGGCTCAGGCAATCCACTCACCTCAGCCTCCCAAAGGTGCGGGATTACAGGCTGAGCCACCGAGCCCAGCTCCTCTCTGCCTTTTACATATTGTTCCAGCTTCCGAGAAAGCCCTTTGTTGTCAGATTGGCAAACATCACCATTTAAGATTCTCTCAATTTTCTGTCTTTTGGATGAAGTTGTTTCTGATTTCTACCTACTCAAAGTGTGCACATACACAGAGACAACACAAATAGATTTTTTTCTTTTTTTAAGAAAGAGGGTCTTTGCTATGTTGCTGAACTCAAACTCCTGGGCTCAAGCAATCCCCCTGCCTCAACCTCCCTAGTAGCTGGGACTACAGGCACATGTGATTATTCTTTTTTGTGCTCTTCATTGTTGGTCAATCATTTTCTGCTGAATTTATTTGTTTATAGCTTTGTTTTACCAGTAAAACTTTGAGTGGTAGTGAGCATGTCTTAATGGACTGTGTGTTGTTTGTGGAATGCCTAGCATATATAAATAAGTTCTAAATAACCATATAATGAAAGAAGCGCTACCTCACTGAGGAGAATGTGGTTTATCCAAAGTCTCAGAACTAGTAAGCGGCACAGCTGACACTGAGATTGAGGAATTTTTGTTTGTTTATCTTCTGAGTTGGAGTCTCAATCTATTGTCCATGCTGGAGTGCAGTGGCACACTCTCAGCCATAGCAGCCGTGACCTCCTGGGCTCAGATGATCCTTCTGCCTCAGCCTTCCAAGTAGCTGGAATTACAGGTGTGCGCCGCCACATCTGGCTAATTTTTGGATTTATTATAGAGATGAGCTCTCACCAAGTTGCCTAGGCTAGTCTTGAACCCCTAGGCTCAGTCAGTCCTCTCGCCTCTGCCTCCCAAAGTGTTGGGATTACAAGTGTAAGCGGCCATGCCCGGTCAAGATCAAGGATTTTTTATTCCAAGTTTAGTATCATATCCACCATACCTAAGATACTAGTATTATCTTAGACTTTATTCAGTTAATGAACATTTGTTACAGACTACTCATATGAAATAAAATATCCCTTGCTTTGATACATATCTTTACAGTTGTGTTCAAAGTTGTCTTCAATAGTTTACACTGAAGATTGCAAATTACATAATCTTATATTTTGTTGCCTTTGAGAAATAGACTTTCTTCATACTAAACTCCAAAGCTCTCTCTTGTTTTTTTTTTTTTGTTGTTGTTGTTTTGAGTCAGAGTCTCAGTCTGTCACCCAGGCTGGAGTGCAGTGGCACGCTCATGGCCACTGCAGCCTCAACTGCTGGGCTCCGGCGATCCTTCCGCCTCAGCCTTCTGAGTAGCTGGAATTATAGGCATGCGCTACCATGCCCGGCTGATTTTTTGATTTATTGTAGAGATAAGGTCTCGCCAAGTTGCCCAGGTGGATCTCGAACCCGCGGGCTCAGGCAATCCACTCACCTCAGCCTCCCAAGGCCTCCCAAGGCACGGGATTACAGGCCATATTTTTATTTGTAGTGATGAGGTCTCTACAAATAAAAATGATGTAGTGATGTTGCCCAGGCTGGTATCAAACTGGGCTAAAGCAATCCTCCCACCTCGCCTCCAAAGTACTGGGATTACAGACATGAACTACAATGCCCAGCCTCTGATTTTGATTATTATTATTATTATTTCTTGAGTTGGAGTCTTATTCTGTTGCCCAGGCAGGAGGGCAGTGGCAAGTTCACAGCCAATACAGCCTCGACCTGCTGGGCTCAGGCGATCCTTCCACTTCAACCCTCCCAAAAGTAGCTGGGACTACAGGCGTGCACCACCACACCTGACTAATTTTTTGATTTATTGTAGAGAGGAGGTCTTGACAAGTTGCCCAGGCTGGTCTCGAACCCTAGGCTCAGGCAGTCTTCTTGCCTCTGCCTTCCAAAGTGCTGAGATTACAGGCATGAGCCACTGCGCCTGGTTGACTTTGAGTTTTTTTTTTTTTTTGAGTTGGAGTCTCACTCTGTCGCCCAGATTGGAGTGCAGTGGCTGTTCC
>NW_007255727.1:18054-18786 GCF_000164805.1 Carlito syrichta | reverse complement strand
CTGTCACCAGGCTGGATTGCAGTGGCACGCTCATGGCCACTGCAGCCTCAACCTGCTGGGCTCAGGTGATCCTTCTGCCTCAGCCTTCCAAGTAGCTGGAACCACAGGCATGTGCCACCACACCTGGTTACTTTTAAAAAATTTGTTGTAGAGATGAGGTCTTGCCAAGTTGCCCAGGCTGGTTTTGAACCCCTGAGCTCAGGCAATCCTCTCACCTCTGCCTCCCAAGTGCTAGGATTACAGGCATGAGCCACCACACCTGGCTCTCTCTTGTTTTTATCCCATCTGGTAACTAGACCATTTCTGCATGCGCTTTCTAGTTGTTTTGCATTTTACTTGACTAACTTTCATTTCCCTCAAGGGTCATTCTGATTTTTTTTTTCTTTGAGACAGAATCTCGCTCTGTTACCCAGGAGGGCAGTGGCAAGTTCACAGCCAATACAGCCTCGACCTGCTGGGCTCAGGCGATCCTTCCACTTCAACCCTCCCAAAAGTAGCTGGGACTACAGGCGTGCACCACCACACCTGACTAATTTTTTGATTTATTGTAGAGAGGAGGTCTTGACAAGTTGCCCAGGCTGGTCTCGAACCCTAGGCTCAGGCAGTCTTCTTGCCTCTGCCTTCCAAAGTGCTGAGATTACAGGCATGAGCCACTGCGCCTGGTTGACTTTGAGTTTTTTTTTTTTTTTGAGTTGGAGTCTCACTCTGTCGCCCAGATTGGAGTGCAGTGGC
>NW_007255727.1:14921-18034 GCF_000164805.1 Carlito syrichta | reverse complement strand
CTCCAGTCTGGGCGACAGAGTGAGACTCTAACTCAAAAATAAATAAATAAATAAATAAAAATAAATCCAACCGGGTGTGGTGGCTCATACCTGTAACTTGAGCACTTTGGGAGGCTGAGGCAGGAAGATTGCTTGAGTCCAGGAATTTAAGACTAGCCTGGGCAACACCATGAGACCTTGTCCCTATGAAAAATCAAAAAATTAACCAAGCATGGTGGTGCACATCTGTAGTTCTGGCTACTTGGAAGGCTGAGGCGGAAGGATCGCCAGAGCCCAGCAGGTTGAGGCTGCAGTGAGCCATAATCACTCCACTCCACTCCACTCCAGCCTAAACAACATAGTGAGCCCCCAATAATCAATCAATAAAGTCTATCTATCTATCATCCATCTATCTTCTGCTTTATATTCCCAGTTGGAAGACCAGGATGATGAGATATATGGATTTATCTTCTTCTGTCTAATTATATTGTTTATTTCTTTCATAACCTGGGCCGGATACTCAGTTCTTTTAGTGGCAGAGAGGTCACTGTTCTTCTGTCCTGTTCTCTATACCAACTAGTCCTATAACATTTATACGTATGTAAGAAGTAATATTGTATAATACTACTTATCATGGCTGTCATGTAAGAAAGGTGAAGTAAGTTTGTAAACTATAATTTTACATTCTACAGTTTACAAATGATTTCACTTATAGTATTTTATTTAACCCTTTCACTGGGTGGTAGCCCTAATAAAAATTATTTTAAAAACTAGTAAAGGGAAGAAGCAATAGGTGTAGAGATGGAACAAAGAAATCTATAACCAGGCCGGGTTCAGTGACTCACCCTGTAATCCCAGCACTTTGGGAAGCTGAGGCAAGTGGATTGCCTGAGCTCACAGGTTTGAGACTAGTCCAGGCAACTTGGTGAGAACTTGTCTCTACAGTAAATCAAAAATTAGCTGGCCGTGGTAGCCTGTGCCTGTAATTTCAGCTACTTGGAAGGCTGAGGCAGAAGGATAACCAGAGCCCAGCAGGTTGAGGCTGAGGTGGCCATGAGTTTGCCACTGCACCCCAACCTGGTCGACAGAGTGAGACACCAACTCAAAAAAATAAAAATAAAAATAAATCTGTAACTGGTTGTTATTAACTAGTTGTGAACACCACTGTACTTGGACCAGTCCTGATAAAAATTACTACTATAATACAAAGGAACTGATGCTTAGAAAGTTAAAATGAGGCGGTGAAATGGCTCACACCAATAATCCCAGTACTTTGGGAGGCCGAGGCAGGAAGATTGCTTGAGCCTAGAAATTGGAGACAAACCTGGGCAACATAGTAGGACCTCATCGCTGCAAAAAAAGTCGAAAAATTAGCCAGGCATGATGGCACACACCTGTAGTCCCAGCTACTTAGATGGCTGAAGTGAGCAATTGCCTGAGCCCAAGAGTTTGAGACTGCTGTGAGCCATGATTGTGCTACTGTACTCCAACTCGTTTAAAAAAATAAGTAAAAAGGAAAGAGAGAAAATTAAGATGAATTAACCATTACAAAAATGAGAGAATTGGGGCTAGGATTTCTGTTCTAATATCTAGACCAGCTTTTCCGTATACAGAAAATTAATGAAAAGTTTCTTTATCATGTATACACAGCCTTTTATCTTCCATGACTGAATGTGGATATGAGGTAATCAAATAAACTTTATCAGTTATCACAATAGTGAATCTCTTAGTCTAATTTTGGAAAGTAGACTGCAAAAATGTCAAATGTGTTCAATAGCTCCATAATTCTCAAATCGGAATTGTTCTGGTTACTAGTGCCCTGTCATAAGTTACCCCAACCATTTTATTTCAATGATGGTTTTGTGTGTTAGGAATTTAGGAAGAACTTGGCTTGGCCATTCTTGGTCTCATCAAGTTGCAGGTAGTTGTTGGCTGGGGCTGTAGTCATCTGAAAAGTCACTGGCTTGACATCCAAGATGACTCATTCCCAGATGCTGGTTGTTAACTGAGAGCTCCACTGGGGCTATTAACTGGAGTGCCTACTCACGGTATCCTCGGCATGGCAGGTTTGAAACTTCTTACATGGCAGCTGGCTTCCCCAGACTGAGCATCATCCCAAGGGGCCCTGGTGGAAGCTGTGTGACCTTTTCGGTCATGTCACTTCCTCCACACACTATTGGTCAAAGCAGTTATAGTCCCAACCACATTCAAGGTTAAGGGACACCGACACACACATACCCCTCTGTGAAAGAAGTGTCAAATATGTGCAGGTGTGTTTTAAAACCAATAAAAGCATGAAATCCACAGGTAAGATAACTATTAAATTTTTCACTTATTCAGTGATAGATTTTGTTGTTTCTTTTGTGCCAGGTTTCTCTTTTAATAACAGTGATGCTTTAAATATAAAAAGATGTTGTTCCTGTCCTTGAGATGCTCTGTCATTTTTCTCATTTATTTTTATCTTAGGGCTTCAGTGAACTTGAAGACATGGCAATTTGATTTTGTGTGTCTTCAAGTCCACTGATTTTTTTCTTCTGTAGTGTCTAATCTCCTATATCCCCAATCAGAAACACTCTCCTTTCAAATATTCTATTTTTCATCTGTAGAAGTTCCATTAGTTTTATTTTTAATATTTTCTCATGTTCATGTTTTCCTTTACATATTTATATAGTCAAATTAGCTGTTCTTAGCATTATTTATTTGCTAGATCCATCATTCTGTCATCCTGTCTTTTTGTTTTGTTTTCTTTCTATTAATGAATTTTTCTACTGGTATGGGTCACATTTTCCTGCCCATTGATGTGGCTAGTAATTTTTGATTGGATGCTGGACATGTGAATATTGAGTGTTTTCCTTTCAAAAGTGTTTAGTTTTGTTGTAGCAATTAGATTTGACAGAGCAAGCCCTTTTCTCTAGGGCTAATTCTAGTATTTCTATAGAATGCCTTGGGTGTTTAACAAGGCTCTTCTATTCTGAACAGTCAGAATGTGAATCTCCCCAAAGCCTGTGTAAGTTCTAGAAATTGTTCGGGTTATAGCTCCCTGGTTGTTGTTTTTCTTTTTTCTTTTTTGAGTAGGAGTCTCACTCTGTCACCCAGGCTAGAGTGCAGTGGCCGCTCCCGGCCACCGCAGCCTC
>NW_007255727.1:12766-14512 GCF_000164805.1 Carlito syrichta | reverse complement strand
TTTTTTGATTGATTGTAGAGATGAGGTCTTGCCAAGTTGCCCAGGTGGGTCTCGAACCTGTGGGTTCAGGCAATCCACACACCTCAGCCTCCCAAGGCGTGGGATTATAGGCTGAGCCACCGAGCCCGACTCGTTTCTTTCTTAATAATTATTTTTTTGTCTGATCTTGTGAAGACTCATTCTATACACGCACAACTTAGTATTTTGCCAAGAATGTAAAAAGAATTTAATGCAGATTTATTTTTCTGCACAACTTCCTCTTTTCTAGCATTTTGTTCCACAGATTCTAGCTGCTGGCCGGGTTCGGTGGCTCAGCCTGTAATCCCAGCACTTTGGGAGGCCGAGGTGAGTGGATTACCTGAGCCCGTGGGTTTGAGACCCACCTGGGCAACTTGGCGAGACCTCATCTCTACAATAAATCAAAAATTAGCCGGGCATGGTAGCGCGCGCCTGTAGTTCCAGCTACTTGGAAGGCTGAGGCGGAAGATCGCTGGAGCCCAGCAGGTCGAGGCTGCGGTGGCTGGGAGCGGCCACTGCACTCCAGTCTGGGTGAAGGAGTGAGACTCCAACTCAAAAAAAAAAAACCAAAAACAAAACAAATTCTAGCTGCTTCAGCTTATCAAACTTCAGTCTTGGTCTCCTCAATGCAACAAGCACTTTGTGCTCTGCTTGGGTCCTCTTTTCTATGCCATGGATCAGATGATGCTTCCAGGCAGAGAGCTGTGACAATCATAGGGCTTGCCAGGTATCACAGGCCTACTTATCTGTTTTCCAATGTGTTGTAGATTGAGTTGTGTGCCTCCAATTCATATGTTAAAATCTTAACCCCCAGTACATCTCAGAAGGTGGTGGTATTTGAAAGAAGTAATTAAGGATGAATGAATTATAAGGACAAGGCCTTGCTCCAGTATGACTGGTGTCTTTGTAAGAAGAGGGAGAGTCACCATGGACGAGGGCACCATATGAGGACCATGTGAGAACAACAGCAAGAAAGCAACCCTCTGCAAGCCAAGGAGAAAGACTTCAAAAAAATAAACCAAACCTGGCTGGGCCCATTGGCTCAGCCTGTAAGCCCAGCACTTTGGGAAGCCAAGGCAAGTGGATTGCCTGAGCCTGAGGGTTCGAGATCAGCCCGGTCAACTTGGCAAGACCTGGTCTCTACAATTAAAAAAAAAAAAAAAAAAAAAAGCTGGGCTCTGTGGCTCAGCCTGTAATCCCAGCACTTTGGGAGGCTGAGGTGAGTAGATTGCCTGAGCCCATGTCTGGATTCCAATCTGGGCGACAGAGTGAGACTCCAACTCAAAAAAAAGAGCTGCGGTTCTCAGACTTTAGTATGCATCAGACTCACTTGGAGGTCTTGTTAAAAACAGATTTCTCACCGGCTCAGTGGCTCAGCCTGTAATCCTGTGCTTTGGGAGGCTGAGGTGAGTAGATTGCCTGAGTCCGTGGGTTCGAGACTCACCTGGGCAACTTGGCGAGACCTCATCTCTAGAATAAATAAAAAATTAGCCGGGCGTGGTAGCGAGCGTCTGTAGTTCCAGCTACTTGGAAGGCTGAGGTGGAAGGGTCGCCGAGGCCCAGCAGGTCGAGGCTGCAGTGGCCAGGGGTGGCCACTGCACTCCAGTCTGGGAGACAGAGCGAGACTCCAGCTCAAATAAATAAATAAATAAAAAATAAATAAGCCGGGCTCGGTGGCTCAGCCTGTAATCCCACACCTTTGGGAGGCTGAGGTGAGTGGATTGCCTG
>NW_007255727.1:8023-11999 GCF_000164805.1 Carlito syrichta | reverse complement strand
GGCCGCTCCGGGCCACCGCAGCCTCGACTTGCTGGGCTCCGGCGATCCTTCCGCCTCAGCCTTCTGAGTAGCTGGAATTACAGGTGTGCGCTACCTCGCCCGGTTGATTTTTTGATTTATTGTAGAGATGAGGTCTCTGCCCAGGCGGGTCGCGAACCCACGGGTTCAGGCAATCCCCTCACCTCAGCCTCCCAAAGGCGCGGGATTACAGGCTGAGCCACCGAGCCCGGCCACCTGTTGTTTTTTGACTTTTTTTTTTAAATTATAGAGAGGAAGTCTCACCAAGTTGTCTGGGCTGGTCTCAAACCTGCAAGCTCAGACAATCCACTTGCCTCGGCCTCCCAGAATGCTGGGATTACAGGCTGAGCCACTGAGCCAGGCCGTTTTTTGACTTCTTAAGGATAGCTGTCCTGACTAGTGTTGGGTGTATCTCATTGTAGTTTTGCTTTGTATTTTTCTGATGATGAGTGATGCTGAGAAATTTTTATGTGTTTGTCGGCTGCTTGGAAGAAGGAAGATGGGTTTTTTTTTTTTTTTGGGTTTAGATGGTTTTTTTTTCTCTTTTTTGTTTTAAAGATGTGGGGTACAGTTCATGGTTAGTTATATAAATGTTCATTATGCAGGTGCCCTTGTTGATGAGGTGTGCCCCGTGCCCCTGGCAGTTTCTCACTACTGCCAATCCTGCCACTCCCCCACCCCGACAAAGGTTTTTAAAGGAAAAAAAATGAGGCGGATTGCATAATTGTTTTGAAATAATTATTCTTGGCTATAAAGATCACTAACAAGGGTGATGCTAGTCCGGGCTGGACAGGCAGTTCCTGTGCTGAGCTCCTTGAAGAAGTATTTCTTGTGTAAGGTTGTGGTGGCCTTTGTGCAAATTGTTTTTTGCAGACTTGGTGGTAGTTTTCATAAACAGGCATACAAGCATAAGAACTCTTTCTAGGCTGGGCGCGGTGGCTGAAGCCTGTAAACCCAGCACTTTGGGAGGCCGAGGTGAGAGGATTGCCTGAGCTCAGGGGTTTGAGACCAACCTGGGCAACTTAGTGAGCCCTCGTCTCTACAAGAAATAAAAAAAAAAAAATTAGCTGGGTGTGGTTGTGCGCACCTGTATTTCCAGCTAATTGGAAGACTGAGGCCGAAGGATCACCTGAGCCCAGCAGGTGGAGGCTGTGGTGGCCAGGAGCGTGCCACTGCGCTCCAGTCTGGGTGACAGAGTGAGACTCTAACTCAAAAAGAAAAAAGGCTGGGCTCGGTGGCTCAGCCTGTAATCCCGCGCCTTGGGAGGCTGAGGTGAGTGGATTGCCTGAGCCCGCAGGTTCGAGACCTGCCTGGACAACTTGGTGAGACCTCATCTCTACAATAAATCAAAAAATCAGCCGGGTGTGATAGGGCGCTCCTGTAGTTCCAGCTACTCAGAAGGCTGAGGCGGAAGGATCGCCGGATGCTAGTCCGAGCAGTCGAGGCTGCGGTGACTGGGAGTGGCCACTGCACTCCAGTCTGGGCGACAGAGTGAAACTCCAACTCACAAAAAAAGAAAAGAAAAAGAAAAAAAAGAAAACTTTGTAGAAAGAGTTTCCCTTTTTTTTATTTTAAAGATTTTTGTTTTATTATAGAGATGTAGGGTACAAGAGAGGATTAACTACGTAAACTGGCTGCATGCAGGTGAATTTGAACTTCCAACCAGCCCTCATTCCCACTCGTAGTGGACGAGGTACCCTTCGTGTTGTCACATGTCCCCCACCTTTATTCTTCCCTTCTCCCTCCCATAGCAATCCCCAGGGACTGCCAATCCCTCCCTTGTATTCATGTGACTATTGTTCAGGGCCCACTTATGAGTGAAAACATGTGGTAGTCTGTTTTTTGTGGCTGTGATAGATCACTTATTATCATGGTCTCCAACTCCATCCAGTTTTCTGTGAAGACCATTTTTATTATTTTTTGAGTTGGAGTCTCACTCTGTCACCCAGGCAAGACCTCATCTCTGCACTCATGGATGCTGCAGTCGCAACTTGCTGGGCTCAGGTGATCCTTCCACCTTAGCCTTCCAGGTAGCTGGAACCATAGGCACGCGCCACCAGGCCCGGCTAATTTTTTGATTTATTGTACAGACGAGGTCTTGCCATGTTGCTCAGGCTGGTCTCGAACCCCTGAGCTCAGGCAATCCTCTCACTTCTGCCTCCCAAAGTGCTTGCGCCACCATAATAAGCTTTATAATTTACTTATTTAGTCTGTTGATTGTCAGTCTTCCCTCACCAGAGGGAAGCTTCATGAAGGCCAGGGATATTTTGTCTGGTTACTGCTTTTTCCCCACTGCCTAGAGTAATGTCTTACCATAGTGAGTACTCAATAATCGTAAGAGGAGCACACAGTGCCTACTACGGATCAGGCATAGGGTAAGCGCTTTGCATATGTGAACACTTACTGAACTTTTGAGTTAATATCTACTTTTTTATTAGACTCACTCAGAAAATTCTATTGACTTGTAGGTTTTGGTTTTTGCAGGTTTTGTGAATAGTGTTATCCACTAGTCATTAAGCAGAAATGGCAACTTAAGTTATAATAGTGGCTATCCATGCCATTGTGTTGAGAAGGATTCTGAAGATAAGTCTGGCGTTGGTACCATAATTGATTATGATATCTATATTTTCACCCCGTACAAAGAATGGAGACATTGGTGCCCTGCTCTTGGGATTTCTGGTTTAGAGTTTTAGTACTTTTAATACTGAAAGGCTGAAAAAAACAACATAACTTTGGCTTGAATGTCTGGTTTTTATATATATATGAAATGCAATATATTGTAATAATTTTTTAAATTTTTAAGGAATTTGATGTCTAAAAGTTAAGCACTGGGTATAATATTCATCATAATACTAAATTTCAACACTGAAAAGCTCTACAAATATTCTATACCTAAAAAAATCACATTCTAGCTAATGCTGTTTTTCCTCCTTCTAGGGTGAAAAAAGCTTTTTTTTTCCCTTAAGCTCTAACCATAGTTGAGGTTTCTGGTTCTGATTGTAAATTATCTTTATTTTTCTTTTTTCAGATCTTCGGATGATGTAAAATTATCTTTCATCAGAAGTAAACTGCTTATCAGAGGATTGTATATTTCAGCTCTTCCACACGATGTATTACTAAACGAATTTCATCTAGCAGTTCAAACTTGGCAATAGATTTCCTCATAAAGATGTCTTAATTGAGGGGTTTATAGATTCTAAAGTACTAGACGCTCCATTTTTCTTCAAGGCTAAATAATGTGACTAGCTATTTGACGGAACACGTGAAACTAATTATCCTACCTCTTTCATTTGAAATTCTCTATAACAGACATGTAGAACGACGCTATGATGTCCCATTCCTGTAGACAACTACTATTCAAACATCATTCACTATTTAACAAAGATCATGAAATTTTCAAGGTCTCAAGAAAAATAAAGTTACTCTTATAACACTATGTGGGAAGTTACTTCTTGTGAAGAAAAATAACTTTATGTGTTGCAGACATATATACTGATTTTTCCTACATTCCTGGATATTATTATTTTAGAGACAATTATTGCTATCTCCTGTAGGTCAGGAAGCTTTGCTGTGGAGAGGGGTGTGTCTTCATTAGAGTCATACATTTAATTTGTGAAGAGGATCCAGAAACTCTCCATGTTGAGATGTTTAAAAAGCTGGTATATTCTGGTTATTTAGTATCCTATGGCAGATACTAGAAGTTCTTGGAATACAGTATATAGTCAGTCAGGGGTTAGTAAATAGAAATAGTTTTTAAATGTTTTAGAACAGCCAGGCTCGGTGACTCAGCCTGTAATCCCGTGCCTTTGGGAGGCTGAGGTGAGTGGATTGCCTGAGCCCGCGGGTTCGAGACCCGCCTGGGCAGGCGAGACCTCATCTCTACAATAAATCAAAAAATTAGCCTGGCGTGGTAGCGTGCGCCTGTAATTCCAGCTACTCGGAAGGCTGAGGCGGAAGG
>NW_007255727.1:6729-7541 GCF_000164805.1 Carlito syrichta | reverse complement strand
CGAACCCACGGGCTCAGGCAATCCACTCACCTCAGCCTCCCAAAGCTCTGGGATTACAGGCTGAGGCACCGATCCCGGCTAAACTCTCTGTTCTTTAGTGGGACAGTCTGCGCAAACTGTCTCTGTGGTTCCTTAGAGTCTCCAAGGGTCTGGGCCCCAATTGTTCATTATGTGTTGACCAGTTCATTAGTTTTTTGTTTGTTTGTTTGTTTGTTTTATCCGAGACTCACTCTGTTGCCCAGGCTGGAGTGTAGTGACAGGATCATGGCTATGGCAACCTCGACTTGCTGGGCTCAGGCTATTCTTCCGCCTCACCGGCATGCGCCACCATACCCAGCTGATTTTTTAATTTATTGTTTAAATGAGGTCTCGCCATATTGCCCAGGGTGGTCTCAAACCTGTGGGCTCAGGCAGTCCTCTCACTTCCATCTCCCAAAGTGCTGGGATTACAGGTGCGAGCCACCATGTCCATCTCGTCTCATTAGCATCTTTTACTGGATTTTTCCCTTCCTTATTTCATATTCCCCATTCCTTCACTTCTTCCTGGGATCTCCTCCCAAGTAAACACCTAGATCCACATTTTTGTCTCAGGCTCTGATTCAGGGAAAGAAACTAAGAAAACTGACTGGGTTTGGTGGCTCAGTCTGTAATCCCAGCACTTTGGGAGGCCAAGGTGAGGGTTGCCTGAGCCCGCGGGTTTGAGACCAGCCTGGAAAACTTGACAAGACCTCATTTCTACAATAAGTCAAAAATTAGCTGGGCATGGTAGCATGCACCTGTAGTTCTGGCTACTTGGAAGGCTGAGGCGGAAG
>NW_007255727.1:4336-6249 GCF_000164805.1 Carlito syrichta | reverse complement strand
TGCACTCCAGTCTGGGTGACAGAGTGAGACTCCAACTCAAAAAAAAAAAAAAAGAAACCTACAAATTTTTGTCTCTAGGAAATGAGATTTGAATATGAAACAAGTTCTTATATTACTTGATAATTGTCCCAGAAATATACACCTGAGTATCTGTGGAGTTTCTAGTGCGTGTGAGTCACTAACCAAACCAACATATAACAGCTTTTTAAAAAAAATCAGAGTCTCACTGTGTCGACCAGGCTGGAGTGCAGTGGCACGCTCATGACAACTGCAGCCTTGACCTCCTGGGCTCAGGTGATCCTTCCAAGAGCCTGTCAGGTTGAGTATCTTCAGAGACTGATATCTATCTGGTCTTCTGCTTATTGTGGGAGGAAGAAATAAGTTTAGTCACTTGACTATGCAGGACGATTGAGAGGAAGTGGTGTCACTCCATAAACAGAATTCTGATCATTCTTTCAGTCTCACACTTCAGTCCTGCCCTCCAAGGTGTCTAGTGTCTCCAAAGTTCTACAGGCGCATTGACCAGCATCTTCTAATTAGCCTGTAAGGTTGCAACAGTCTCTGTTCTTCTAAATTACTCATCACTTCTCCATCTGGTTTTTTCCTCCCAAATATTTGTTGCAATGTCATGTGTAAATCAGGAGGTAGGGATGACAAATGTGTAAGGTCCTTTTGCCTTTTTTTTTTTTTTTTTTTTTGAGTTAGGGTCTCACTCTGTCACTAAGGTTAGAGTGCAGTGGCACAATCATGGCTCACTGTAGCCTTCAATTCCTGGGCTCAAGCAATTCTCCTGCCTCAGTCTCCCAAATAGCTGGGACTACAGGCATGTACTATTACACCCAGCTATTTTTTAAAAAACTTTTTGTAGAGATAAGGTCTCACTACATTACCCAGGCTTGTCTCAAACTCCTGGGCTCAAGCAATCCTCCCCGTTCCGCCTCCCAAAGTGCTGGGATTACAGGTGTGAGTCACTGTGCCGGCACCTTTTGCTATCTTTAACTTGGAGTCCCTGTCATCCATTGTTTTACCAAGAAAAAAGTATTTCCCTCTTCATGTATTTTAGATGTATTTTGTTACCATCACCATTACCACTGCTTTAATAGAAGTAGATTGGAAAATATCCTTTTTTTTTTTTTGAGTTGGAGTCTTACTCTGTCACTCAGGCTGGAGTGCAGTGGCATGCTCCTGGCTACCCCAGCATCGACCTGCTGGGCTCTGGCGATCCTTCTGCTTCAGCCTTCCAAGTAGCTGGAACTACAGGCACACGCTACCACGCACAGTTAGTTTTTTCATTTATTGTAGAGATGAGGTCTCACCAAGTTGACCAGCCTGGTCTCGAACCCATAGGCTCTGCCAATCCTCTAGCCTTGGCCTCCCAAAGTGGGATTACAGGCTAGAGCTACCACCGCCGGCCAAAAAATATCCATCTTTATGGGTTTGGCAGACAGCATCTTAGATTGTATTGATGTCATGATCCCAGCTGGCAATACTAGGCTAGCAGGCTATACTCTGCTTGAACCTGAATTCAGAAGGAAGCAGTCACTAAACTTTTATAGATAAGCCCATACCCAATATTCTTAAGTCTCTTAAGGCTATTTACTTTACTTTCTACCACCATAAGAATACTTATTTCACTATGAAAAGCTAAAGTTATCAGCAAAGAAATAGTGGCCTCCTGTGTTTACTTAAGGGTGTTATTTTTTTTGGTTTATACCATTTGGGGTTTATACCATTTGGGCCAACATCTCACTCTTCTAGATTTTCTTTTTTTTGAGTTGGAGTCTCACTCTGTCACCCAGACTGGAGTGCAGTGGCCGCTCCCAGCCACCGCAGCCTCGATCTGCTGGGCTCCAGTGATCCTTCCGCCTCAGCCCTCCAAGTAGCCGGAACTACAGGCGTGCGCTACCTCACCC
>NW_007255727.1:2700-4316 GCF_000164805.1 Carlito syrichta | reverse complement strand
ACCACACCCAGCTAATTTTTTGATTTATTGTAGAGATGAGGTCTCACCAAGTTGCTCAGGTGGGTCTCGAACCCGTGGGCTCAGGTAATCTTTTAGACTTTCCATAGCCCATGTGATATTTCAAATCCATGGGTGGTCTCAGTATCTATTCTCCTTACATTAAAAATATATAGGTTGGGTGCAGTGGCTCAAGCCTGTAGTCCCAACACTTTGGGAGGCCGAGATGAGAGGACTGCCTGAGCCCAGGAGTTTGAGACCAGCCTGGGCAACTTGGTGAGACCTCGTCTCTACAATAGATGAAAAAAATAATTAGCTGGGTGTGTTGGCACATGCCTGTAGTTCCAGCTACTTGAAAGGCTGAGGCAGAAGGATCACCTGAGTCCACCAGGTTGAGGCTGTGGTGCTGTGAGTGTGCTACTGCACTCCAGCCTGGATGACAGAGTGACACCCTGACTCAAAAAATATATCTATATCTACGTATCAGACAGACCTGGGAATCCTGAGTCTATATTAAGAGCACCTTAAAAATTTTAGGCAGGCACGGTGCTTAGCCTGTAATCCCAGCACTTAGGGGAGGCTGAGGTGAGAGGATTGCCTAAGCCCAGCCAGAGGTTTGAGACTAGCCTGGGCAACTTGGTGAGAACTTTTCTCTATAATAATCACAAAAACTAACTAGGTGTGGCAGCATGTGTCTGTAGTTCCAACTACTTGGAAGCTGAGGTGGAAGGATCATCTGAGCCCAGCAGGTCGAGGCTGTGGTGGCCGTGAGCATGTTACTGTACTTCAGCCTGGGCGACAGAATGAGACTCCAATTCAAAAAACAAAACAAAAGAATAAAGTTTAAAGTTGTTTGTTCTACAGCAGGGAACAATTGTTAGAATATTGCTCCTCCAGTTATTAATATCCAGTCTCTGCTGGGTGTGGTGGCTCAAGCCTGTAATCCCAGCACTTTAGGAGGCTAAGGAAAGAGGATTCCCTGAGCCCCGGGGTTCGAGACCAGCCTGGGCAAATTGGCGAGACATTGTCTCTACGGTAAATCAAAAAATTAGCTGGGCGTGGTGGCACATGCCTGTGGTTCCAGCTGCTTGGAAGACTGAGGTGGAAGGATCACCTAAGCCCAGTAGGTCAAGGTTGCAGTGGCCATGAGTGTGCCACTGTACTCCAGCCTGGGCGACAGAGTCAGACACCAATTCAAAAAAAAAAAAAAGTCCAGCCTCTGATATTATTACGCATTTTATTTTCCTCAACTTATTTCAAATGGGGTGAAAATTTGTGGCCATGCCACCCTGAAAGTGCCCCATCTTGTCAAATAAGGTAAACGTTCGTCAGGTATAATTTTATCACAGTTGATACTCCCAAATTTTAGAGATTTGAAATATACAGTTTTAACTGAGTATCACAGCCTTAAAAATGTATTTTAACCTGGCATGGTGGCTCATGCCTATAATCCCAGGACTTTGGAAGGTGGAGGTGAGAGGACTGCCTGAGTCCATAGGTTTGAGACCAGCCAGGGCAACATGGCGAGACCTCCTCTCTACAATAAATAAAAAAAATTGAACCAGGCTCGGTGGCTCAGCCTGTAATCCCGCGTCTTTGGGAGGCTGAGGTGAGTGGAT
>NW_007255727.1:0-1748 GCF_000164805.1 Carlito syrichta | reverse complement strand
GAAACCGCGGGCTCAGGCAATCCACTCACCTCAGCCTCCCAAAGGCGCGGGATTAAAGGCTGAGCCACTGAGCCCGGCTTCAGGGACTAATCTTAAAGCCCTCTAAGTCATGAGAGGACTAATCTATAACCTGACTGCTGCTGAGATAATATCAACCAGACCTCCAGGAGAACTACCATTCGAGATTAAGCCATTGGAACAAGACAGCTGCACCTCGAGCCACTCCCATGTTTCCAATACCAAGTTTCCCTTTTGAAGCCTTTGCACTAAGCCCAAAAAGCTGAAATGGTTTCTTTGAGGCATAAGCCTAGTCATTCCCCATCAGCTGGCTTTTGGAATAAAATCACCTTTTTTCATTACATCTCTTGCTTGTTTATTTTGGTGTATAAGTGATGAGTGGTCAAGCTTGCATTGGTTACACAGTTACATGCTGCCTAATGACATTTCAGTCACACAGTATATATAATGATGGGGCAGTAGGATTATAATGGAGCCGAAATATTCCTATCACTAAATGACATTGTTGCTGTCATAACATCATAGTACAATGTATTGTTGTGTCTGTGGTGATGCTGGTGTAGACATACCTACTCCACTGCCAGTCATATAGAAATATAGCACATTACAATTACGTACAGTCTGTTACTCAAAAGAAATCATTATAATAGGGACAGAAAAGAAATAAAAGGCAGGCCAGGCCCAGTGGTTCATATCTGTAATCCCAGCACTTTGGAAGGCAGAGGCGAGAGGATTGCCTGAGCTCAGGGGTTCGAGGCCAGCCTGGCCAAATTGGCAAGATCTTGTCTCTACAATTAATAATAAAAAAAATTAGCTGGGCGTGGTGGCACGTGCCTGTAGTTCCAGGTACTTGGAAGGTTAAGGTGGAAGGATAGCCTGATTCCAGCAGGTCGAGGCTGTGGTGGCTGTGAGCGTGCCATTGGGCTCCACTCCTGCCTGGGTGACAGAGTGAGACTCTGACTAAAAAAAAAAAGAAGTAAAAAGGCATACCAGTTGAAAAGGAACAAAACTGTTATTAGTTGCATATGACAATGTTTATGTAGAAAATCCAAGGGGATCTATCCAAAAAACCCTCCTAGAGCCAATAAATGAGTTTAGACAGTTTGCAAGATGTAAGATAAATACGCAGGCCAGGCATGGTGGCTCTAGCCTGTAATCCCAGCACTTTGGGAGACCAAGGTGAGAGGATTGCCTGAGCCCAGGGTTTCAAGACCAGCCTGGACAACATGGTGAGACCTCATATCTACAATAAATCAAAAAATTAGCGGGGGGTGGTGGTGTGTGCCTGTAGTCTCAGCTACTTGGAAGACTGAGGTGGAAGGATCGTCTGAGCCCAGCAGGTGGAGGCTGTGGTGGCCGTGAGCGAGCCACTGCACTCCAGCCTGGGCGACAGAGTGAGACTCCAACTCGGAAAAAAAAAAAAAAGATAAATACATGAAAATCAATAGCAAGCCGGGCTCGGTGGCTCAGCCTGTAATTCCACTTCTTGGGAGGCTGAGGTGAGTGGATTGCCTGAGCCCGCGGGTTCGAGACCCGCCTGGGCAACTTGGCGAGACCTCATCTCTACAATAAATTAAAAAATGAGCCAGGCGTGATAGCGCGCACCTGTAGTTCCAGCTACTTGGAAGGCTGAGGCGGAAGGATCGCCAGAGCCCAGCAGGTCGAGGCTGCGGTGGCCGGGAGCGGCCACTGCACTCCAGTCTGGGCGACAGAGTGAGACTCCAACGTGG
>NW_007255726.1:145777-146460 GCF_000164805.1 Carlito syrichta | reverse complement strand
TTCAGTTCCTTGTAGATCCAGGATGTTAAGCCTTTGTCAGACCTAGAGTTGGCAAAGACAGGAAGACAGCCTACAGACTGGAATTGTGTTTTTTATTTGGGTTTCTGTTTGTTTATTATTGGTGTAGAGAAATGTGATTGTCTTTTGTACATTTATTTTTTATCCTGAGACTTTGCCAAAGGCCTTTATCAATGTAAGGAGGCCTTTGACAGATTCTCTTTGGTTTTCAAGGTACACAATCATATCATCTGCATAGAGAGATAACTTGACTTCTTCTTTTCCTATTTGAATACCTCTGATTGCCTCCTCTTCTCTGATTGCTCTAGCCAGGACTTCCAATACTATATTGAACAGAAGGGATGAGAGTGGGCATCCTTGTCTAGTTCCAGTTTTCAGGGGAAATGGTTCCAATTTTTGTCCATTGAGGAGTATGCTGGCTGTGGGTTTCTCATAGATGGCTTTTACTATTTTGAGGTATGTTCCCCATATGCCTAGATGTTTAAGGGTTTTTATCAAGAAGGGGTGCTGGATTTTATCAAAAGCTTTTTCTGCATCTAATGATGTGATCATGTGGTTTTTGCTTTGACATCTGTTGATGTATTTAATTACATTTATGGTTTTACGAATGTTGAACCAGCCCTGCATCCCAGGAATGAAGCCTACTTGGTCATGGTGGATGATGA
>NW_007255726.1:142687-144860 GCF_000164805.1 Carlito syrichta | reverse complement strand
CTTACTACAGCTTTCAGGGCATCCCAGAGATTTTGATAAGATGTTTCTTCATTTTCATTTGTTTCCAGGTATCTTTTGATCCCTGTTTTGATTTCGTCATTTACCCAGGAGTTGTTTAACATCATGCTGTTTAGTTTCCATGTATTTGTGGGTTTTCGGGGGACTTTGTTGGTGTCAATGTTTATTTTTATTCCACTGTGGTCAAGAAGTTGTTTGGTAGAATTTTGGTCCTTTTAAATTTGCTTATGCTTGTTTTATGACCGAGTATGTGGTTGATCTTAGAATATGTTCCATGTGGTGATGAGTAGAATGTGTATTCTGTGGTCTTTGGATGGAGTGTTCTGTAGGTATCAATTAAGTCCATTTGGTCCAAAGTCACATTAAGGTTCCAGATCTCCTTGCTGATTTTTTGTCCTGATGATCTGTCTAGGTTTGTGAGTGGGGTATTAAAATCCTCAGTTATGATGGTGTTAGAGTCAATATCTTTCTTTAGTTTTCCAAGAAGTTGCTTTATGAAAGTTGGCTCACCTATGTTGGGTGCATATATGTTTAGGATAGAGATTTCTTGTTGATGGATTGAGCCTTTTATCATTATGTAGTGGCCTTCTGTATCTTTTTTTGATTTTTAATAGCTTGAAGGGTATTTTGTCTGAAATTAAGATCACTACTCCTCCTTTCTTTTGTATTCCGTTCGCTTGAAAGTTTGTTTCCCATCCTCTTACTTTGAGTCTGTGGGTGTCCTTTCTAGTGAGGTGAGTCTCTTGAAGGCAATAGATTGTTGCCTGATGATATTTTATCCATTTTGCCATTCTATGTCTTTTCAGTGGTGCATTAGTCCATTCACATTTAGGCTAATAATTGAAATGCAAGAGTTGATCTCTGCCATAAGGTTCTCACAGGGTTGTTTCTGTTTATTTGTTGTCTTTCTTTGGGTTTGCAAGTTGATTCATGTGTGTTTTTAATCTTTTGCCTGTACTCTTGTGAAGAATGCTGTTGTTTTTTTTTTTCTTTTTCTTCTGTGTTCAGTACTTTCTTAAGTGTTTCTTGTAGAGGTGGTCTGGTGGCAGCGTAGGTTCTTAGGGATTGGATGTCTGGTAAAGATTTCAATTCTCCCTCACTAATGAAGCTTAGCTTGGCCTGGTAGGTTATTCTAGGTTGAAATTGTTTCTCTTTTAGAACTTTGAAGATAGGGCTCCAGGCTCTCCTGGCCTGATGGGTTTCTGTGGATAAATCTGCTGCTATTCTAATTGGTTTTCCCTGGTAGGTAGTCTGGCCTTTTTCTCTTGCTGTCTTTATGATTTTTCCTTTCATAGCTACTTTGTTTAGGGAAATTATTATGTGTCTGGGAGTTGGTCTTCTCTTTTGTTGTCTTGCAGGGCTTCTCTGAATCTCTTGTGTCGGAATTTTTTCATCCTTGATGAGGTGAGGGAAGTTTTCTTGAATGATTTCATGAAATGTTTGTTCCAGTGTGGCTTCTGTTTCTCTTTCTGCCTCAGGAAGCCCAATTACTCTTAGGTTTGGTCTCTTGAAGTGATCATTCATCTCTTGCAGGTTTTGTTCTGTCTTTTTGAGCTTCTTTTCTATGCTTTTGACAGTTTGGGTTAGTTCTGTGTTTTGGTCTTCGAGCTCCGAGATTCTTTCTTCTGCTTGGCTGATTCTGCTTTCCATGCTTATTAGTCTGCTGTTCATTTCCATCACAGTATTCTTTATTGGTGTCATTTCTGACATCGGCTCCTTCCTATTTTCCTCTTGTCTCTCCTCAATTTTTAAAATTCTCTCCATTAATGTCTTGATGTCTGGGTTTGTTGCATGTAACCAGTCATTCTGGGGACTCTTCATTGTTTGTGTTCCAAAATCTGTTTTCTCTGTGTCTGATTTCCCAGGGGTCTGTGTAAGACCTATATTCTTCTTTTGTTTTTTCTTCATTTGTGCAGTTTTCCCTCTTCCCTACTTTTTCCTTCCCTCCACGTCACCGTCTTCTTCAATTCTGTTATTTAGGGGTAAAGGGATTGGTTTTACTTCTGTTTGTTCAATCTCCTATTCTTTATGTATGTCCTCTTACTTTGTTCAATTCTGAAGTTGCACTGTAGGTTGGAGGTGGTCCTTTTTGCATTTTGAGATTTACTTAAAGGGAGAGTTGTGATTCAAAATCTGTCTGCAGGTCCTGATATTC
>NW_007255726.1:64610-142667 GCF_000164805.1 Carlito syrichta | reverse complement strand
TTGAAGAGGGGAGTGGAGAGATAGAGGAGTAAAGGGGGAAACAAACGAGTGTGCCAACAAATAGAGAGAGAGGCCTATACTGAAAGAGATAAAAACAACTGACCACAGCTACAGACGAACCAACTCTCATACAAAAAAATGAAAAATAAAAATAAATCATATAGTGATGCTAACATACAAGCTAACCAACCAGCTTGTTAGTGTGCTGTTATTCTGTACAAAGATATGGTTTACAGAGAGAAGAAAAGAGTAGAAAAGGAAAAGAAAAAAAGAAAAAAGGGAATAATACAGTAGGAATAGAATTATCATTAAACTAATAGAATCAATGAAGCACACTCTGAGACATTTCGTTTAAGTCCAATGTCCTTTCAGGTCTGATTTCTAGTTTTCTTTTCAAGCTGGTAAATTAGTTTGCAGTTAGGGTCAGTTGCACCTGATCTGCTGTGAAGGACAGTTCAGCAGTTTGGTCTATGTCTTTATCAAGCTTGTTTCTCCCGTTTCGGTGTTGTTACCTTGAATCGCCAGCAGGCGGTGCTATCTCAGCTGCTCTCCCCAGAGGGGGTGGGGCCGGACAGGAACAAGATGGCTGCCTTCCTCCCAGCAGGCAACAGGAGCCCCACGCTGGGCGGGCAGGACAGTCTAGGACGCAGGAGAGGTGGCAGCGATCCCAGCAGATCTTCCCTGAAGTGGTTTGGTGTGGATCGCCTCGCCCGGGTGGTGTGATGTGCTACCTGTCACAGAGACCGCGGCAGCGGCGACGATGGCAGCGACGATGGGGTGAGGGGCTGCGGCGGCAGCAGCAGCGACACTGTTTGCGCCGCAGTAACTGTCCAGTCTGTTGTGATGTCCCAGCGGTGGCAACGGCCAAGCTCTGTATGAAGAGCAGGTTGTGATGTTGGGGTCCCCAGCCCCCCGGGGCGAAAGTCAGAGACCCACTGCAGAGCTCCTTTGCAGAGGGCTTCAGAGACCGGGTTGCCCCATTGCCATCTTGCCACCGAGTAACTCAGTCATTCTTAAATTTTGTTGTTTTAAGGCACCAAATTTGTCATAATTTGTTACAACAGCTCTAGGAAATTAACACACTTGAACGACCTTAGAAAGATTAGATAGTAGTGGTCACCCTCAGGGACAAAGAGAGATGCATAAAAAAACCAGTATACCAAAGAGAAAACAGCACCTTTAGATGACAAATTCTATAGTAAGCCTTTGTGGGGGGTACAAAGATAAACCAGGCATTGCTGCTAATTCAAGAATCTTACAGAAAAACTTGTGAAGACTGTGAACCATCAGTGGAAGGAACTGTAATCATGGAAACAGATGAGGAAACTGAGTCTCAATGATGTGAAATTATTAAAATTCACAGAGATATAATGTAGCAGAACTGGGTTATATTCATCTCCTGCCTCTTGGTCCAGTTCTGAACACAGATTTTCACAGGAGAATAAAAGTAAAGGAGAAACACCATGGAATAAAGAAAGAGGCTTAGAAAAAGGAGGCTGACTCTCTCCCAGGATTAGTCCCTGCTTTTTAAAAAACTCTGTCCCCAAATGGAAACATGGTAATCTGTTTGCAGTTTCCCAATTTCCCAGTCCCCTAACTCTGCCCCCGTGTTTGGGAGTGTTGTCCTATTTCTTTTAACTCTCCACTGACGACAATGATGGCATCATTGCTTTGACAATTTTTAATCTTATCTGCTAAAAGATTGAAACTTAGAACAAGTAGGTCATCATAAGTTCAGAACAAATGCCTCAAATGTTTCAGAAGCTCCAGTCTTAGAGCAAAACTAGAAGTGTTAGTCAACCCAGATAAGCACTACCTTGGAAGAGGCATTTGGTAATGTGTTTCTCATCATATAATAATATTTCAAACTGACTGGATGGGGGAAAACAAACCATGCAGTTCATTTAAATTCATCTGTCCTTTTTATAGGAAGGACTAAAATATGAACCATCTAAAAAAAAGAACACTCGGTTGACCAGATATTTTTAAAATGTCTCTGGTCAAGAAACATGCTTGCTGGTTTGCTAGACTCACAGAAATACTAAAGATGGAACAGCCCTTACTTATCTGTTTACTGATGGAACAGCCCTTATTTATCTGTTTACTGAATTGTGGTAGTATTGCAGTAAGTATTACCTCTAGCTTTTCTCATCTAACCTTCAAAACAGCCTTAGAGGTCTCAGTGCACCTTTTTGTTTTAGGGATAACAAAGCTGATCTCTGACAGAGGGGAAGTAACATGCTTAAAGTAAATCCACACAAGAGGATATCACCTGGAAAACACTTGGACAGATGTCTGATGTGTTCAATCACTAACAAAATAAAACAAAGCAGTTTTGAGACACTACTTCATTCCTATCAGGTTATCCAAAATTAATATTTTATTTACAATTGTATTTAATCCCAGTGATGATTAGGCTCCAAGAAAAGAGGTACAGTACATTGTACAATGCACAATCTGTCATACATTGAAGACACTGTAAAGGCATTAAAGTGGTATGATTACATTCTTTCTTTCTTTTTTTTTGAGTTGGAGTCACTCTGTCACCCAGGCTGGAGTGCAGTGGCACATTCCTGACCATCACAGCCTCTACCTGCTGAGCTCACGCGATACTTCTGCCTCAGCCTTCCAAGCAGCCAGAACTACAAGCGCACACTACTGCGCCCACCTAATTTTTTAATTTATTTAGAGATGAGGTCTCACCATGTTGCCCAGGCTGGTCTCGGACATGCAGGCTCAGGAGTGTCTCAGCCTCCCAAAGTGATGGGATTATAGGTTTGAGCCTCTACGCCCAGCCACTATGATTACTTTCAAAGGCAATCTGCTAATGTAAGCCATGATTCATAAAAATGGCCCTACCCTATGACCCAGTGATCTAGTTTCTGGATTTACATCTTAAGGATTTGTAATTCAGAAGTAATTATTTGTTCAGATTTTTTAGAATAGTGTTATTCAAAATTTGAAAACTCTAAGCTTATATAGTCTGAACTCTTCCAAAAACATATGAACAAAATTAGACACATGGAGAAATGATTTTTCAAGCATCTGAGCTGGGTCAGAATCTAAGATTACTGTCCAGTGATCTTTTTTTATGCTTTGGAGCATTTTTGTGAAACACTGAAAACAATTTAGATCTCCCCAAATTGAAGAGGTAGTTTAGTCTAGTTGTGAAGAGCCTGGCTTTCTGGGCTCAAATTGTGGCTCCATCAGTTGCTAGCTGAGTGTTTTGGGGCATGCTCTTAATCTTTGTGTATTTCATCTGTAAAACCAGCACAATAACCTCTTAATATTCTAGTCATTGCTGCCACCACCATATTTATGTAGGCTCTCATCAACTCTGTGATGTTGTGCAGGCAAATTACAGAGTATGTACCTTCAAGTCCTCATGCCCAACTTTGTTGCCTACCCCAAATTTTCCCTGTTGATACTGAGATGTGACATGACCAGACCAGAAGTGTGTGTGAGTGTGTGTGTGTGTGTGTGTGTGTGTGTGTGTGTGTATGTATGTGTGTGTGTGTTCGATGGTGATGGGTGGACAAGAAGTTTCATGAGGCAGAGGGAAACTCATGAACAAACTCAAACTCCTCCTCCTTTCTCCCCCTGCATGGCTATCTAAAATGCAGTTTATGAAACTTTTTGGAGAACTGTCTCTTGGGAAGACAGTCTCGTGAGATGAACCAATTCATCATGCTTCTTGGCCACCAGATTGTTCACATTCCTTCAAAATGACTCATTTCACTTTTCTCTCACTCTTGCTTTCCTAGAATTGAACTCCGAATATAGTAGTACATGGAGTCCTTTGCTTCAGACTTTGCTTTATTTTGAAGCCAGACTAAAAGAGATGGCACCACCTCAGAGAGTTATAGTGAGGAAACCTTTAATAAGTAAAAATGCTTAGAACAGTGCTTGATTAATAGTAAGTACTACATAAGTGTGGATTATTCCTATTATACTGTATCACTGTGTAGCTCTGTAAAATGACCAATCTTTAGACTCTGCTGCTACATGGAAAAAATATATGTGAAATGTTAAGCAAAAAAACACTAGGAAGTGAGCATCACAGGGATTATATCTCCACAAAAATTGTATATACACAGTGATGATAGAAGAGATGACATAGAGTTGGAAATTGTGACTCTGTAATGGGGAAGAGGCACTATGTTTACATTTCCACAGAGGCAGTTATTTGTCCAAAGTGGAATTTATTTAAATAAACAGAATAAATACAGTCTTTTGGAGACACTGTACACACCTCTGCTCAGAAATACAGTCCAGTGCTTATAACTCTTCCTAGCTGGAAAGTTCCTCCATGCAGGACTTTTATTTTTTATTCCATAACTTTAAGCCATTTTCCTTTAAGCCATTGTTTGTGAAGATTCGAATCCATGGGGTAGTAGCTTTGATCAAACAACTCACTCTATCTGCAGGCAGAGGTCTCTGCTTCTACTTTTCATGGGGCGTTTGAAGTGATGGACTTCTCCCTTAGGCTGCTTTGTCCCATACTCAGGGACCAACCTCCACCACAGTAGGTCCTGAGCCCATGGCAACTCAACAGGAGGCTGAGAATGACTTATCTCTCTATCTTCTCTCCCCTCTTGCCCTTAGCCTTTTTTTTTTTTTTTTGAGTTGGAGTCTCAGCCTTTTTGAAGCCAGTGCCAGGAAGAGATGATATGCAAGTTATGAGGATTAGAGCCCTAAACCAGGCTTCTTTAGAATTTCATGCACATGGTTTTCATGCAAACAAACAATCAAAAACCCTTAATGTGAGTAGAGAACATTTTTTCGTGGTGATGGTGATTGGGGAAATTTATTATACCCTCTATTCTCATTTGTTTATCTGGGAGCCTAGTTCTGTGTTTGGTTTATCTGGGAGTCTAGTTCTGTGTTTGGTCATATGACTCATCTTGGTTTAAATGCTCTAGTGGCTTCTCAGTAGCTCTTGGAGTAAAACCCAACTTCTTGTACTGTTTGCAAAGCCCTTCTTCAACCTGTCTCTCCTACATCTCAGAACCTGTTTCATACCTCTCTCCCTACTTTCCAGATCCATTAGTCATTTTTGTTTGTTTGTTTCTCAAACATGTCAAGCTTATGTTCATCTAAAACTCTTTGGACTAACAGCACAGAATACTCTTCTTCTCCATGTTCCTATTTAGTTTTTTCTTGTTATTCAGATCTCAGTGTAAATATTATTTCTTCAGAGAGAATTCCTTGACCATGCAATCTAAGCTACCTGAGTCACTCTTTTTTTTTCTTTTAATTTTTTTTATTTTAAAGATGTGGTTTACAATTCAGAGTTAGGTGTACAAATGCTCATTATGCAGGTACCCTTGTTGATGAAGTGTGTCCCACCTCCTCCGGCAGATTCCCATTGCTGCCAATCCTGCCCGTCTCCTTTCAACCCTGCCAACTGTTTCCTGCAACTGCCAATCTTTTTCTTATAGTATTACAATAATTGTTCAAGGTCTGCTTATGAGTGAGATCATGTGCTACTCAGTCCTTTGTTTCTGTGATAGATTGCTTAGTATTACAGATTCTAAGTCCATTCAGGTTACTGTGAAGTTCATGATTTTGTCCTTTATGGCTGCATAATATCTCGTCATGCATTTGTACCACTTTTTTTTTTTTAATACAGTCCTCTTTTTTTTTTTTTTTGAGTTGGAGTCTCACTCTATCACCCAGGCTGGAGTGCAGTGGCATGATCATGGCCACCCCAGTGTCGACCTGCTGGGGCTCCAGCGATCCTTCCACTTCAGCCTTCCAAGTAGCAGTAACTACACATGTGCGATACCACAACCAGCTAATTTTTGATTTACTGTAGAGGCAAGATCTTGCCAAATTACCTGGGCTGGTCTTGAACCTGCGGCCTCAGGCAATCCACTTCCCTCGGCCTCCCAAAATGCTGGGATTACAGACTGAGCTACCGAGCCCCACCCAGTCTTCTTTCCATGGGCAGCACGGTATGTTTCATGTTCTTGCTATTGTGAACAATGCTGCAGTAAACATACATGTGCAGAGGTCTTTTTCATAGAGTGATTTGAGTTCCTCCGGGTATATTCCCAGTAGGGGGATTGTGGGGTCATATGGAAGATCGATTTTCAGATCTTTTAGTAATCATCAAACTGTTTTCCACAGAGGTTGTATACTCTTTTCCTCTTTACCCAGCTTTGGTTCTTTGAAAAATAGCCATCTGGTTTTGTGTTTTTATTCAGATATTATGTGTTTACTGTTGGGCATAAGTTTTGCAGGAGGAAATAACCTATGTGTTTTGCTCTCCTGTTCTCCCTCAAATCCTATAAAGGTACCCAAAACAAAGTCAATAAATATGTTACATAGATATATGAATGCACAGTGAATATTAGTTTAGCAAGGGCTGTCAGGTGATTCAGGCAGAGGAAAAACTGCAAATGGTAGCCTTTCTTCTTTCTCTTGAGCTGAAAAGTAGGCCAGACACATTGCTTTGCAACACCTTTCTACATCAAAAAATATATATTATTAACACCCTGCAAGTGACAAAGGAAAAGAGGACACTGAGGCTGATCTGCTTGTGCTATATAGTTTGTTGGCTCAGAATATTAACTACCTAAAGAATCACACATATTATCATATTTAAAGACTTACTATAAAGTTACAGTAACCAAGACAGTGTGGTATTGGTGATAAAATAGACATGATGACCAATGGAACACAATAGAGAGCTTAGAAACACCCATACAAATATGGCCAGTTGGTTTTTGATAAAGTTCTAGAGGCAATTAGATGAAGAGAGGAATATTGTTTTCAACAAATGATAATGAAACAACTGGACATCCATGTGCAAAAACGTGAGTCTTGACCAAAACATCAAACCTTATACTAAACAGCTAAAAATGAATCATATAGCTAAATGTAAAATATAAAACTATAGAATAAAACCTTTAGAGGAAACCACAAGACAAAAAAATAGTTTTGATCTGGAGTTAGAGAGTATTTTTTTAAGTGACTTAAAGCAACACAAATTTATTCTCATACTTCTGGAGGTAAGAAGTCTTATGTGGGTTTTACTGAGCCAAAATCATGGTGTCAGCAAGGCTGCAATTTTTCTGGAAATTCTAGAAACTGTTTCTGTGTTTGTTCCATCTTCTTTCCTTTTGTCTCATGGCTTCTTTCTCCATCGTCAAAGCCAGCACAGTAATAGCTCTCTATTTCCAACCTGTATTGTCCTATCAGAGAGTTCCAAAACAGGACACCAAAAGTATGATTCAATGTAAAAGAAGTTGATAAGTTAGACTTTATAAAAATTTGAAACGCTTGCTTTGTGAAATACATTATTAAGATAATGTAAGGACAAATTATAGACTGAATGATGAAAATATTTGTGAATCATATTTCCAACAAATGACATATTTAGAATATATAAACAATATTTTTAATGGGAAAAAAAAAACTTGAGCAGACACTTTGCTAAATAGGAAATATAGATGGCAAGTAAGCACGTAAAAGAATGTTTAACATCACTTTAATAAGCACATAAAGAAATTCAACAGAAAAAATGAAAATTAAACCACTGTGAGATACTGTTACACATCTATAAGAATGGCTAAAATAAAAAAATTTTTTAAAAACTGACAATACCAAGTGCTGACAAAGAAGCTCTCTCATGCATTGCTGGTGAGAAGGCAAAATGATACTTCCATTCTGGAAAACAATTTGGCAGTTTCTTAAAAGGTTATAAAAACACTTGTCATGCGACCTAACAATCCCACTCCTAGGCATTATTCCTGAGGAAATGGACATATAAGTTCACACAAAGACTTTTACATGAAAGTTTTTAGCAGATCTATTTATAGCCACCACAAACTGAAAACATTCCAGATTTATTTTTACAGATGTATGGTTAAACAAATCAGATACATCTGTATAATAAAAAACTAATCAGCAACGTGAAGGAAGAGACTATGGTTACATGCAACAACGAGGATGGAGTTCAGAGGCATTTTACTGAATGAAATAAGCCAGTTTGGAAAGGTTATTTCCCACAGAATTCCGTCCATATCATATTCTCTAGAAGACAAAACCATGGTGACAGAGACCAGGTCAGTAAGTGCCGGGGGTAGACAAGGGAGGAAGGTATGATACAAAGGGGTAATATGACAAAGTGTTTTAGGGTAAAGGAACTGTTTGTTATACTGTGATACTGATTATGGTGATGGTTATATGAATCTATACATGTGTTAACATTCTTAGAACTGTACATCAAGGCAGCCAATTTTATTACATGCAGTTTAAAAAATAAAATAACTGATTACCAAGACCTTAAATCAGATTCCATTGCTTTCTACGTGTGCTATGTTGAACCATGAACTATTTTCTTTAAGCCTCAGTTTTCTCATTGCATAAAATGTGTATCACAAGAGTATCTACATTTCATAGGGATGCTTGATGAACAAAATGAAGCAAAGTATGTACAGTTGCATGTGCAGTGGCATATACTGAGTGCACAAGATAAATTAGCAGTTAATATGGGGATGCTATTTTCAGAAGAAAAATCTTTAAAGGAGGCTGCATGGAATGGTAAAAAGGAGATTATATTTATAATATAGGTACGCACACACATATATATATATGTTCTCTAAAGAGTCATACTTAGCTGTGAATTGCTTTTCATCCTGGACAAGTTAATCATCCACTCTGAGCTTCAGTTTTCTAATCCAAAAAACAGTTATAATAATAATATGCACTTTATGACACTGTGGTGAGCATAGCCATTTATATATATATATATATATATATATATATATATATATATATATAATGCCTGGTACTCAGTGAGTGCTCAATAAATGATGGCTGTAATTATGATTTAGAGAGATTCAATAAGTAAAATATGATTTATTCTGACACTGAAAAATTATGTTTACAAATATATAATCCCAAATGATTAATTACGCAACTAAAGAAAAGTTGATGTTATGTAAATGTTTTTGTTTGTACTGGACTGAACATTCACACATATTTTCCTATTCATAGCCAAAATAGTAATTGGTTGAAATGAGCACTGTTGCATTTGAGTGAGCTCCTAAAAGGGCAAAAGGATTGCTCTAGTACAATGCAGAATAGATTTTCTATGATAGTGTGTATTTTTCCATTTTGTTATTTTAATTTGCAAATGGAGTCCACAGGTCTACACAGTGACTTTCTTCATTTTATAAAGCTTTCCTTGTCTCACGTCAAGCGTGTGTTTCAAAGTCGATTAAAGTTGGATTCGAAGGAACCTAGGGCCAGCTAGAAGGGCCCAGTGGCCTCTGTGGGCTTGGTGTGTAAAGATAGGCTGAATTCTTTCTGGATTTTTTTTCTAGCTTGCTATTTTTGTTATCATTGTCATCATCACCATCATCATCACCCAGGCTCTGGTTAGACAAGAAGGGCTCTTTGGTTTTAAAGCACCTTTGATCTTCTTGAATACTATTTAGGTTATATTTTTGCTTTCTCTCTTTACTCACTGGTCCATGAAAAGGGAAACTGTTGCTTTAAGATGATAAAAGATAGATATTTAAAGAAAGGATGTCACTTTATCAGTCAGGTGTATAAAAACTCACCTTCATCAAAAGACGTTTCTCATAAGTTAGGCTATTTTTCAGTGTGAATAAAAATGTTTCGAAAAGGCTGATATGGTTTTATTGTGGCTTATGAATGATATTAAAGAGATTATCGATGGGAAAGGAAGAACAGAATACTCAACGTAAAAAACAGGGAAAGATCTTAGGTTTTTAGCCTCCTACTATTGTTATATCAAAGAGGAAAAATGGAAATCTAGAGAAGAAAGTACTGGGTATTTGTTACCCAACAAGGTCAGGATGGCAGAATCAGGATGGGAATCCAGGTGTCATGCCTGCAGGACAGGTAAATTTTCTCTATATCACATCATCTTCCCAAAAGATCTCTGTTTTCTTTTCTTTACTTATTTTTTAAAATTTTATTTTAAGGGTGTAGGGTACAATTTAGGATTAAGTATACAAGTGGTCACCGTACAGGTAATGTTTGGGCCTCCCTTTGGTCCCCACTTTGCCTGGATTGAGATCAGGAATCTTTACTGATGTTGTGTCCCACCTCTCTCCCTCAACACCAACGGTATCCTGCTACTTCCAATCCCTTTCTTATAGTATTGTGGTAAATGCTCAGGGTTCGCTTATGAGTGAGAGCATGTGGTACTCTGTTTTTTGTTTCTGTCACAGATCACTGAGTATGATAGACTCTAAATTCATCCAAGTTGCTTTGAAGTCCATATGTTTGTCCTTCTTTATGGCTGCATAATATTCCATTGTGTATATGCACCACTTTTTTTTAAAACCTTTTCTGTTTTTTTTTAACTCCAGATTCACCAAGTTTATTTTATTACTTGGGCTCATAGTATCATCATTAATCCATATTAAGACTCTCTCTTGCTTTATCGTCCACTTATAATTGTCATTTCTAGCCTTTTCTCCACTTTAGGCACTTATTCTACTGTATTTGATATATCCTTAACTACGCAAATACTGTTTTATGTATGTATTTCAACTTAAATATCTTCATTCAGTACTGTGTTTTTTGTTTTATCCATGTGGCTATCTATTTATTTAGTTATAACTCTGACCATGGCCTAGTATTCCAGAGTATTAGCACATTTTAGTTATCTATTCTCTCTGCTAGATACTAGGTAACTTCTATATTTGATACCACCAACCATGCCACAATTAACTTTGTTTTTCTCAGAGACGGGTTCTTGCTATGTTGTCCAGAGGTTGGACTAGAACTCCTTGGCTCAGGTAATCCTCCTGCTGTAGTCTCCCAAGCAGCTGAGAATACAGGCATATGCCATTCGATAAAGCCAGGCTTGATCTTGTATGTGTAAATTAATGAAAGAATTTTCTGGGTATGACTGAATGGGATTTTTGAGTCATAGCATACACCATCCTTAATGTCACCAAGTATTGCCAGATTTCATTCCATAAAGGCTCTGTGTACTCACTCAGAAGAAGACCCTGAACATCTACCATAATACTACAAGAAAGGAATTGGCAGTAGTCAGAATCTGCCAAGGGATGGATGGGGGCACATAGCATCAATAGGGATACCTGATCTCAAACCAGGCAAAGTGGGGACCAAAGGGATGATATACGATGACCACTTGTATACCTAATCCTGAATTGTACTCCCACATCTTTGAAATGAAGAAAATAATTTAAAAATTGTATTATGCATATTTTATTTTTAGAGACAAGTCTTGCTTTGTTGCCCAGGCTGGCCTTAAATGCATAGGCTCAAGCCATTCTCCTGCCTCAGCGTCCCGAGTCACTAGGACTACAGGCATGTATCACCATGCCTGACTCAAAAACAGTATGCTTTACACTCAAAACCAGCAGCACCTGATTGTTTTCATCTCCTATTGTCAATATTTAGTTTTATCCCCCTTTCTTGTTTTGCTATTCTGATGATTATAAAGTGGTATCATGTTGGTCTAGTTTGAATTCTTCTGATTATTAGTGTCTTTTATTATATTTCTTAAATTAACTGTTTAAAGTTTTCCTTCTATAAATTACCTATTCACTTCCTTTGAGCACTTTTTGATCCAGTTTCCTGTCTCTTTTTTGTTGATATGCAAGAGTTCCTTAAATATTATCAACATTCCTCCCTTGACTGTCATAGGTATTACAAATACATTCTTTCCGTCTGTCGTCTGTTGCCTTTTGTCTATTGTGTCTTTTTTTTTTTTTTTTTTGAGTCAGAGTCTCACTTTGATGCCCAGGCTGGAGTGCAGTGGCATGCTAACAGCCACCTCAGCCTTGACCCGCTGGGCTCGGGCGATCCTTCTGCCTCAGTCTTCCAAGTAGCTGGAACTACAGGTACATGCTACCACACCCAACTTTTTTTTTTTTGACTTATTGTAGAGACAAGTTCTCACCAAGTTGCCCAGGCTAGTCTCGAACCCCTGAGTTCAGGTAATCCTCTTGCCTCAGTCTCCCAAAGTGCTGGGATTATAGGCTTGAGCCACTGCACCCTGCTTTATTTTGTCTTTTACTGAGAAGAAACTTAATTGTTGTGGAGTCAAACTCATTCACTTTTTACCTTATGTTTTTTGCTTTATGATATTATTTTAGAATATTTTTTCTATTTTTCACAAAGATATCCTATGTTTTCTTTCAATAACTTTATAGTTTTAACATTTATGTTCTTAACCCACTGAAGACCATGTTTGCACATGGTATAAGGTAAGCCCACGACTTTATATTTCTTCATATAATATTAATATATACATTTCTCAATACCTCTGACTGAGTAGTCCACTCTTGTACCTCCAGTTCATCCCAGTCCTATTTAAAATGTGTCAGTATCTAAACACTTTCTACTAAGTCCATGAAAATATCCTGAGCCATGGATACACAGTCTAAATCCTGAGAGTGGTTGTCGACATTCAATATTTTGTTGGGCAACTGGGATCCAGAGCCAGGAATCAGGATTACAAGGTTTAAAGTCTATTGTAAGACTCAACTTATTACCATAGGGGAACCTGCAATTCAGCAGGAGAATACATCTTTTCATGGGTACAGGCAAGAGGACTAGACCTGACTGCACCCCATGAACTGGTTTGAAACTTGACTCCTCTCAATTTCAGCGACCTCAATTAAAATATAACCTTCATTTGATGTAGTGGGCTCCCAATTAAAACTATGTGAAGAGTTTTGACACTAAATAAACTTTTAGAAAATCACTGCTATAGACAGCATAATGAGTTTTTCTAAATTATTCTATTAGGGTACAACCTTCCCCCATGAATATTAGTTTTAATTCATTATTAATATGAATTCCTTTTTAGTTCTACCTCCACGTTGGCTATTCAGAATAATGGGTAAGAAGCACTACAGTATATTGTGCTCTGCACATTGAAAGTCAATGAATCTTTTATGAGCAGATGATACCAGGTGAAAGAAATGGGTAATTTTCATTTTTTACTGTCAGTAAACCATAAAAAAAGTAGGGCAAAGTTTTTTTTTTTTTAAAGAAGTGAATTGGTAACTTTCATTTTTTTCTTCACAAATTAAAGAACACTGACATAATTTCTGAGAATGCTGCATTAAACCAATTCCATTTTATGAAGATTGGTCATAGAAATGTTTTATATAGGTATCCAAAGAATTCATACATGTATATGAAAGTCACTTTAGTGAGCTTGTTCAGCTGCTTTTGGAACAATTGAGTCTGTGTGTTTGTGTTGTTTGGAGAGAATGCTGGGTAACAGGCATGTGGTCACAGGCAGCTGGAAAGAAATAAAACCTTAACTTGAGCAGAGACAACCAGATTTCCCAGATGAAAGTGAAAGAGATTGTTGAGGAAATGTAGTTTGTGTCCATAGAAAACCTGCTGTAAGCACTCTGATGCTTAGCTACAAACTAAGCTTTATTCTTCAGGAAAATACCTTGGAACCTTTAATCCTCATTAAATTCATAATGAGATCTTCAGCCAAAAGGGTAGCTTAATAGAAGAGTATACTTCTGTCCTCAGACGTGTGTGAAGGGAACCCATCAAAGGCAGGAAAAGCAGCTCAGCTGATGGGGGAACTGGAAAAGGAAGATCTGTGCATGAAAGGCTTCTTTGAGAAATATTCACAAGCTCAGTTCTTGGACATAATGTATTCCAGCCACTGAGGACTGTTTCCCTTGGCAGAGTTTTGTAGCTGTTTGGGGCCTTAGTTACCAGGGCAGGTAAACTTTAGGGAAATTAAACGACATCAGGAGGGAATGAAAGGCCAACTGTTCAGAGTCCGAAGTGAAAGCTCCTCATGAAGGTCTGAAATTAGCGTGGGAAAAGGCAAGTTAAATAATTCCCATGTGATAATTGTTTGAAATGTTTTGATGAAAGAGTTGGAGAGAAGGACTCCTGTTCACCATCTCGAAGCCGTTGGACCTGGAAGAGGTGGGGCTTCTTCTGATGGGATCTCCACCAGTTAGAGGAACACAAGATTCCTCTGCCTCTTGTTGCTTCACTTAAATCCAACGAATGCCTGCCTACAGCTACCTTCAACGTACGCAATCACTCATCCATTTCCTGCATGTGTGTTGAACCTGCACTATGTGCTGGACACTGTGACAGAAGCTGGGAAATCGGTGAGGATCTGGGCCATTCCCTCCACAGGCACACAATTCAGTTGGCCTCCTGCCATCCCGTGATGGCAAGTTTTCTACCTGCCATCAGGGAGGCAGTCTTGGATACTGTTCGCAAGCACAAATGCTGACTGCAGACAGCCTCCAATCTCATCCCAGCCCTGACATTTAGTAGTTGTGTGATTTGGGGCCAGTTATTTTAACTCTTTGTGCTGCAGTCTCCGTACCAGTGAAATAAAGGTGGTAACAGCAACCTCACAGTTTTGTTGGATGGATTAAATTAGTGAATACATGTAAAGTGTTTAATATAGCACCTGGTGTGTATTTATGCTCAATCAAGGTTGATAATTGTTGTGATTTAGGTATTAATGAAACAAACAAGAAGACTAAGCAGGTGATAACCCATATTTTATTCACAAAATCAGGGTGTGTGGAAATGCCATCTCTTGTGGAGAACACCTTTCTTGAAGAAAGTCTGAAGCCCTGTACCAGTTCACAGTAGGTCCTCCACGAGGATGAACACAAGTTGTCCCCAGAAAACTGCAAGGCCAGGGATTCTTTTTCACCTGCACCTCTAACTATGGCTGCCCATCTTCAGTTCTCATGGTAAGATGAAGAAGAAGCAGTTACCGTCATTTCCCCACTAACTCAAAGGGAAATGAGTGACTCACTCCAGCATCACGGAATGTCTGAAAGGGGATTTCTCTTTTTATCTAAAGGAAATTTTGGCAGGAAAAGTCGACTAAAACTATTCCCTAACCTCGGCAGTTCTTGCAAAATGATTTGTGAATTCAATATTTCTATGAACTTGTACTAAATACTTACCATATGCTAGGAACTGTGGGCCATGGCAGAAGTGCCTGCATTTTTTGATCCCCTCCCCTGTGCTAAGCACTGCAAAAAGTACCACATATACCTAATCTATATGTTTAGATGTTTACAACACATCCTCATGAGGTAGGTTTATTAATTTTCACAGGAAAAAACTGAAACAGAGACATTAACAAACAACTTGCCCGAGGTTATACAGCAAGATAGGAAATGGTAGAGCAAGGATTTAAACTTGGGTAGAATGAGTGGAGAGCCCAGATGCCTAACCACTGTGTTTTCCTTTCGCATGAAGATATAATCACTTTCTGTAAGGAGCACTCACTGTAGTGAGGGAGCCAGAAAAGAACAGATAATTAATATACATGTAATTCATGCTTGATAAAGGTGTGAACAGATTTCTGTGGAAACACAGAAGAGGGAGTGAATTACTTTGGCTGGGAGAATTAGTTTTCACTGTAGTCAGCAAAGTATTTAAGATTGTACAAAATTTCCAAAATATGCACAGACCTAGAATGATGAAAATATGTCACAGTGAAAGAAAGGCGTAAATTCTAAAATGACTAACGACTATAAATCTGTCTAGGTAATCAGCCTCCAAATGAGCAAGAGTCAAAATTAAATCTTTAAGAGTCTGTTGCGTCAGGTGTTACATATATACTACCACTTTAGTGAGACCCAGCTATATGTCACTAACTGTCACAAACACAAACTTCGAGTCTCAGTTCAGATTCTACCTTGGAAGGGAGTGGTCACAACTTATTCATCTATATTCTTTTTGGAAGCCTCTGTCTCACCTATGTCAGAAGCCTATCTCACAGCCTGGCTCAAGGTAGAAGCTAAAAAATGTTCATTCTGTGTCTTTTAAAAGTTACTTATTCTGTTTTTGGTTAGTTTGAGATCTTATTTTTTTCTCACTTTTCCCTATTTTCCTTTCACACTTCATTTATATTTCTCACAGATGTTGTAAGGAGCCAAACTCTAAAATTCATCTATTTTAACATTTGGGAGAGAGTGCATGAAAATTACACCCTGAAATGAATTCTAGTGGTAACTTCTGGGTTTTCTTTATCAGTATCCCTTTTTGTCAATCATAGACAGGCAAAAGTTAGCTTAAACTTAGTGAGAAAAAACTTGGTTCCATTTTTTTTTTTTTTTTTGAGAAAGCAAGCAGGATTTATTTATTTATTTATTTATTTATTTATTTATTTATTTTTGAGTTGGAGTCTCACTCGGTCGCCCAGGCTGGAGTGCAGTGGCCGCTCCCTGCCACCGCAGCCTTCACCTGCTGGGCTCCGGCGACCCTTCCGCCTCAACCTTCCTAGTAGCCGGAATTACAGGCGTGTGCTACCACGCCCAGCTGATTTTTTTTTTATTTATTGTAGAGATGAGGTCTCGCTGCCCAGGTGGGTCTCGAACCCGCGGGCTTGGGCAATCCACTCACCTCAGCCTCCCATAGGCGCGGGATTACAGGCTGAGCCACCGAGCCTGGCTGAAAGCAGGATTTATTAAGAGGAAAGAAAAGCTCCCACAGTGGGAGGGGACCCGAAGGGGTTGCCCCCCTTTTTTTTCATATTGCTTAAGATCTGTCCTGACCACCTGCTCAGGTCTGAGTTTTGAGCAGCAGGTAACAGTCAGTATATATTCTCTCCAACCCTTGGTATCAAGACCATCTGTTAAACAAAAGGGAAGGGAAGAAGGAGAAATAGGAGAATGAGATAAAGATAGAGAAGAATATTATGGTGTGTGTAGACTCAAAAATAAACAAAGGACAAAAGGATGTTTTGCAAAATGTTGTGTAATACTATGATACATAACCACTTCTTATAAGGTTAACTGAATTGTATCTCCACCAAGATTCAGTAAGGATTTGAGGAAAAATACCCATCTTTTGGAAGTTTCATTCTTTTGAGTTCAAACTGTGGGCATCATGTCTGATCAAGTCCCCGTTCAGGTTTGACTGAGAACTAGCTATTTCCTACAATACTATAGGCATCTGATTTGTCAGTTACTCTGCTCAGGTGCCCAATCATTGCAGATTTGTTTCCAGAAGTACAGAACTTAACTTTGATATCACTTTGCAAACACACTTTTAGGACATCCAAGATCTTTCCATTAATTCAGGTCTCTCATTTTGTTTATAATAGATTTCTGCTATCCTAACATGGCCCTGTACCATCTGTTGCCATAGACTTTTCTTAGTTATTCATAGTTTTATAATAATTTATATTAAAATGATGATAATACAGGGTCTCAGTATATCTTAATGTCTCATAAGAAGATGAAAGTTTATTTTTTAAACGTTTTTACGGCAGGTACTATAAAAAGGTACTTTTTAAAACTTGTGATTTTTAATCCAATTTCACTAATGTACTTTTATTTATTTTTGTTTGAAAATATTTCTTACAGCTCTTTAGTGCCAGAATCTTTATTTAGAACACCCAAGATCACAGAGCCATCTAACAAGCAATTTTGTTAAAATGATGTTGTTTTTTGGTTTTGATTTATTTTTTTAAAAAATCAGTTAGAGACTCTTAAAAATGTAGTTGAGATTTTTGAGAAAGGGACTAAGTTGCTTTTTTAAAAATTAGGATGAAATTTACATAACATAAAATAAACATTTTAAAGTAAACGACTCAATGACATTTAGTACACTTATGTTGTTATGCAGCCATCACCAAATATCTTTATCACTCCAAAAGGAAACCTTGTACCCATTTAGCAGTTACTCTCCATTCTTCCATCTACCTAGCTCCTGGCAACAATCAATCTACTTTCTGTCTGTTATGGATTTATCTACTATGGAATTTCATATCAGTGGATCCCATGATATATAATCTTTTGTGTTTTGCTTCTTGGATTCAGCATGTTTTTGAGGTTTGTTCATGTTGTATAATGTATCTGTATGCTCTATTCCTTTTCATGGCTATTATTTCATTTTATGTATATACCATAATTAGTTTATACATTTATCTCTTGATGAATATTTGGGCCATTTTCACCTTTTGGCCATTGGAAATAGTGCTGCTATAACATACATATACATGTATTTGTTCTAAATTTTCAGTTTTTTAATATATGCCTAGGAGTAGAATTGCTGTGTCATAGGGTAATTCTATGTTTAACTTTTTCATGAACAACTGAAGAGTTTTCCATAGTAGCTGTACCATTTTACATTTCCATCAACAGTGTGTGAGGATTCCAGTTTCTCCAAATTCTCACCAACATATTATTTTCTGTTTTTTTCTAAACTTATAATCATCCAAGTGAGTGTGAAATAGTGCCTCATTGTGGTTTTGATTTGAAATTTCCTAGTGGCTAATGATATTAAGCAGTTTTAGAAGGGCTTGGTGGCTATTTGTGCATCTTCTTTTAGGCACATCAATTCAAATTATTTGCCAATTTTTGTCAGGTTTTTATCTTTTGTTGTTGAATTATGAGTTTTTTTTTGTTTTTTTTTTTTGAGTTGGAGTCTCACTCTGTCACCCAGACTGGAATGCAGTGGCCGCTGGCAGCCACTGCAGCCTCGACCTGCCGGGCTCCGGTGATCCTTCTGCCTCAGCCTTCCAAGTAGCTGGAATTACAGGCATGCACTACCATGCCCGGCTGATTTCTTGATTTGTTGTAGAGATGAGGTCTCGCTGCCCAGGCGGGTCTCGAACCCACGGGCTCAGGCAATCCACTCACCTCAGCCTCCCAAAGGCACGGGATTACAGGCTGAGCCACTGAGCCCGGCTTTGAAGAGTTTTTAATATATTCTGGATACTAGATTCTTATCAGATATATAATTTACAAATATTGTTCCCATTCTAAAATTGCCGTTTGCTTTCTTAGTGTAATGTCTTTTGAAGCAAAAAAGTTTTAAATTGTGAAATCCAGTTGATCTATTTGCTCTTTTGTTGATAATGCTTTTGATGTCATATCTTGCCAAATCAACAGTCATAAACATACCTCTAGGTTTTCTTTTTTAATGAATTTTACGATTATAACACTTACATGTAGGTTGTTGGTCCATTTCAAGTTATTTTTTGCATATGGTATGAGGAAAGGGCCCAACTTTATTCTTGTGAACATGCATTTCTAGTTGTCTCAGTCCATGACTTCAGTTTTGTATAAATGTATATACTATGCGGTAAATTTAAATGAAGAATTCAGGGGCTTTTTGCGGTGAACCAAGACTAAGCAGGCCAGAGCTGAAGTTTGACCCTCATCAGGAATTAATGGTCCTCTCCTTGGATTCCCCATTCTCTCCTATTGGCTGCTGACAAGACATGTGAGAGGGAACAAGCCTGTTTGGAAAAGAGAGAAGACAGACCTGCTTGCTTGATGGGAGAAAAATGGTTAAAAGCAAGAAAGACATGTCACTGACGTTATCTTTCAACCTAGTACCTTGGATATGTATGTCAGAAACTAGATAATTACTAAACAAAAGAAGAAACAAATAAACCCAAATTCAAGATGATAAACCTAAACACCAAAGACACCTCTGTCTGGTCAAGTGTTAGATGAGAAGGTTGGGTGGGGAGTGAGGTGTGTGTCCTGCTTGTTGCTTCACCCTGAGCACTGTGAGTCATTTTCTTCCTCCACCAGGGGCAAAGGGATGGAGGCTTGAAGGAGCCTGCTCTTTCAGCGATGAGAATGCAATAGCAGAGTGGCTATGGCAAATCCAGGTTGCCTGATGACAAGAAGTACCTCAGAAACTGAAGCTGTAGCCAGGGCAAAATATAAAATGTAACAGATTCTACCGCATGTGTGGAGACTGACATAGGCTCTTTCTTGCACATGTGAGTCACACCATGGGATCCAGAATGAGAGACTTTAAGCCTGCCTCTTAGAGATTTTGCTAAAACAGGGAGTTATTGATGTGCTCTTAATAAATTCTAGTTATATAGAAGTTTCATAGGTGGCATTTTCCATGATATAACTGTGATAGAGATGGCCAGCTGGATATTAAAAATGTATATTCTCCTGCATGGCATACAATTGTTGCTGAGAGGCAGATATCCTGTAGAATAATAAATTTTCCAGGCTCCTCCCATCTAAATGGGATCATATGACTGACTGTGGCCAGTGATGTGAATGGAAGCATGACCTATTACCTTCAGATCATAGTGCTTAAGGAGCTGGTATACCATCCCCATGTTCTCTACTTTCCTGCTGCTACTACGTACTAAACTCTAGGACAACTTTGGAGGTCACATGTTGCAACTGGCAGAGTCTGTCAGCCTAGGTCACTGAATAACTTTGTGGCACAGCCATGTTGCACTGTTACATGAGTGAGAAACAAAGTTTAGAGGATCCCTTGATATTTGAGTTTGTAGGCTACTAAAGCTAGTGATATCCTAGAGTAGTGGTTCTCAAATTATGGTATATATCTGAATCACTTGTAGAACTTGTTAAAAACAGATTGTTGGACCTTATCTCCAGAGTTTCTTATTCAGAAGGCCTGGGGTGAGGCTCAAGAATTTGCATTTCTAACAAGTTACCAGGTGATGCTGATGCTGCTGATTTGGCACCATTTGACAACCACCGAGTGAGACATGCAATGATACAGAAAGGAGTCGAATGAGGAATGCTTACGAGTCTGATTGGAGGAGGAAAAAAAATATTAAAATAACCATTAAGTTAGAAAACATTTCTTCACCTGCCTTTTGTGCCAGGCAATATGCTAAGTTCTGGAGATAAAGAAATCTGCTTCCTTTTCACCACACCCTCTCCAGCAGCTGTTATTTTTTGAGTTGTTGATAATTGCCATTCTGACTGGAGTTAGGTGGTATCTCAGTGTGGTTTTGATTTGCATCTCCCTGATGATTACTGAGGTTGAACATTTCTTCATGTGTTTGTTGGCTGCTCGGATGTCCTCTTTTGTGAAGTGTCTGTTCATATCTTTTGCCCATTTTATAATGGGGTTGTTTGTTTTTTTTTCTTTTCAGCACGTTTTAGTTCCTTGTAGATCCAGGATGTTAAGCCTTTGTCAGACCTGGTGTTGGCAAATAATTTTTCCCAGTCTGTAGGCTGTCTCTCTGCTCTCTTGATGGTTTCTTTGGCCTTACAGAGGTTTGTCAGTTTAATAAGGTCCCACTTGTCTATCTTCTCTCTTATGACCTGTGGGTTTTGGGTTTTGTTCAGGAATTGGATGCCAGTTCCTATTTCCATGAGGGTATTTCCTTCATTTTCTAAAGTTCTTATGGTTTGAGGTTTTCACAACGTTGTTCACAATAGCAAGAACCTGGAAACAACCATGCTGCCCATCAAAAGAGGACTGGATTTAAAAAATGTGGTACATATACCCGATGGAATACTATGCAGCCATAAAAAAGAACAAAATCATGAATTTCTCAGCAACTTGAATGGAAATAGAGTCTATAATACTGAGTGACCTCTCACAGAAACAAAGATCCGAGTATCACATGTTCTCACTCATATAATGGACCTTGAACATCCAATGTAATACTATAAGAAAATGACTGACGGTACTGGGAAACTAAGGGAGGGGGAGGGAGATAGGATTGACAGTAGCAAATATCTGTCTGGGGATGGGGAAACACCTCTTATCAACAGGGTGTCTGAATGAAACATAATTGTACACCTAACCCTTAACAGTACCCCACAAAACCATAATAAAAAATATTGATTATGAAAAAAAATAAAATAAAATAAAATAATGACACCACCAAAAAGAAAAAGAAATCTGCTTCTTGGTGAATTTACTATCTAGTGGGAAAGAAATAACTTGATCAGAACACACACACACACACACACACACACACACACACACACACACACATAATAGTAGACTATAAAATACAATGAAGAGGAAAAGTAGGGGAATATTTAGCCAAATAACAGAAAACTTCTCCCAGTGTGGGGTGGAGTGGGATTTGCAATGCTCACAAAAAGCTTCTCCAAGAAAGTATCATTTAAGGTAAGATTTGAAAATCTATAACAGATAAGGATTTTATTTTATTTTTAATTTTTAGGGACAGGGTGTACTCGAAAGGGAGAGAATGCATAAGGAAATCAAGAAATTGGAAGAAGCCCAGTTTATCTGGAATAGGAAAGTGAGGGGAATAGTGGCAAGAAATGAACTTAGGGAGGTGGAGGGGAGCCAGATCATGCCTAGCATGGTAAGCCACTTAAGGAGTGGGATTTTGATTCCAAGAATAGTGTGAAATTATTTGAGTATAAAAGGCAGAGAAGCAGAGTTTGTGCTTAGATATATTTATTTTCCTTTTCCCATTTTTCTACTTTTTCTCATTAATTTATAAAAAAAGTGTTATAAATTAATAAAAGTAGCTTTTTGTATTTTACATATTTGACAAGAATTTTCCCCTTGTTAGGTTCTTGACTTTGTTTATGTTATTTTTTCACATTCAGAAATGCCAATTTTAGTATATTCAGTTTGTCACTGTTTTATGATTCTGGGTTTTCTGTTATGCTTAAAAAGGTCTTTCCCATCTCAAATTATATTTTATGCAAAGTTCATCTTGTTTTTTCATAGTGCTTTCATAAAGCACAGGTAATCTGGAAATACAATGAAATAAAAAATTTAAACAATGAAAAAGGCAAAGTTCAAAAAGTGTGATGATATACTCTGTTTGTTGGGGTGGACAGAAGTATTTTAGTGGGTACATACATTGAAACATTAGAATTTAGTAAGTTGACTGTGAGGGTGAGGGCAGTGCACAGGTAGCTATGCTGTGTCCTGATCAGCCTCCCATTGGCCTGCATCTGATCCTCTGCTACATTCATGCATAACTTCTTTTTCTGTTTATCTACTCAGGGTGAATTGGCTCAGGGAGCTGACTCATGTTGATCAAACATACAAGAAACCCCATTTAGATCCTTCTTTTGTTAATAATTCCGGATGATATTTTAATTTATGAATGAAATCATAGGTTCTATCTATTATTTCGAATACCCATGGTGCAGTGGCAAGGAGCTGAAAGGAAGAAAGACTTTTGTTCCTGATCTCATTTCTTCTTAATTGGAAATTGGGATCCACTCCACCAAGCCAGGGACATCTCTTACTTTGTTGGCCTGCACCTTACATCTCAAACTCAGCATGATGTCCTTCCTGAAAGGTTGCAAGACTTGGTAATCTTTCTGGCAGATATTGAGACCCTGAGACTGGAGGTAAATCAAGCCCTGCAGAGGATGAGGTAAATCAAGCCCTGCATAGGATGTTTCCATGAATTTTCCAAAGACTAACACTTCATTCCCTCAGTTTGCGTTCTCCAAGTCAGAAGGTATTTGTGTTTTGCCATCCCTCTTCAGTACTGGAGATGGGACAGGGTGAGGAGCTGGACCATCCTTGCTTCTGTGTGCCAGAACCTTGCTTCTATCCTTGGCTGTCATTTGCTGAGTTTATTGCATGAAGTTATTTCCTTCTCTCATTTCATTGTTGATAATGAACATTTTTCTGGTTAAAAAAATCTATTTAAAAAATGATTGGGTAAGAGAGCATCTGTTAGCTGACTTCATTCAACTACCTTTATAGGTAAGTCAGTTCCTCATTTGTAAAATTAGGATTTACGTACATATCAATCATTCATCAGAAACTGAATAAATATTGTTTTATTTCCTCCTCTCTATCCTTTCTTCCTTTCCATATTTAAAGCATTAGGTATATTTTGGGGGGTAAATTTAGTTTCTTCATACATTAGAAATATAACATATCACCTTTGGGAGGCTGAGGTGAGTGGATTGCCTGAGCCTGCGGGTTCCAGACCCGCCTGGGCAGCGAGACCTCATCTCTACAATAAATCAAAAAATCAGCTGGGCATGGTAGCATGCACCTGTAATTCCGGCTACTCGGAAGACTGAGGCTGAAGGATCGCTGGAGCCCAGCAAGTCGAGGCTGCGGCCACTGCACTCCAGTCTGGGCAACAGAGTGAGACTCCAACTCAAAAAAAAAAAAAGAAATATAACATATACCTTTATTTAAAATATTACATATATTTAATATATTAATCTATTTGTATATGCAGGATGATTCTTACATGTATTTAGTTTTATTTTCAAGAGTTCATTTCATTTTATTAATGATGTGTTTATTAGATTTGAGAGACATAATTCATCACATTTTCAAATACAGTGAAGTGTTTGAAAAATATACATCGACTATGTCTGGGGTTTTCAAGAGAACAGAGAATTCAAGAAAAATAAAAACAAATGCCACCTGATGATAATGAAAGCTTGAAAGGAAATAAGGTGGAAAAGCAAAATAAATAGAAAAGATAGAGAAATTCCATTAGAGCATTAAATTTGCCACACTTTCCACCTAGACACGGAGGCGGGACAGGCTCTGCCAGGATTGGAAAGCTCTTTGGGGAGTAGAGCGCTCTACATTCTCCACTCCCTTTAAAGCAGTTAGCTCTCTTTATTTTCCCTCATACACTTGCTGAGATGCACTTTAAAGACCTTCAAATGTATACAGGAGCAAAAGTTTTTTTGTTTTTTGTTTTTTTGAGTTGGAGTCTCACTCTGTCGCCCAGACTGGAGTGCAGTGGGCACTCCCGGCCACCGCAGCCTCGACCTGCTGGGCTCCGGCGATCCTTCCGCCTCAGCCTTCCAAGTAGCCAGAATTATAGGCATGCGCTACCACGTCTGGCTGAGTTTTTGATTTATTGTAGAGATGAGGTCTTGCCTGCCCAGGTGGGTCTCGAACCCGCAGGCTCAGGCAATCCACTCACCTCAGCCTCCCAAAGGCACGGGATTACAGTCTGAGCCACCGAGCCCGGCTAGGAGCAAAAGTTTTACAGGCACATTAATATCTTGACACTGCTTGCAGCAATTATCCAGGTTTCCCTGTTAGTCTGTCCTGCTCCTTCCAAAGACTGAATTCCTGTTCTTGTAACTTCTCTGCTTTTTCTACAACAAAACTATCTATGGTTCAGTCCTTAAACACTAGAGAAAGAAATGAGACATAGAGTGACTCTCATAGAGTTGACTGACAATCATGTTGCCCAGATAGACATTCCAGTGATATCTATTTGTGTTCTATTACTCACATGGATGATATATATGATAAGGACATAAGAATCAGATCGTAGCTATAGAATTTAAAGATCTCTTCCAGTCTTAAGATTTGATTATTCCAAGCTATTGAGATTTTTTTTTCTTCTAGAACTATTATATGAGGATTTGAATCAGTCTGAAATGAAAAGAATATGTGTTTCCTCAATTTCAATTCTGTTAATATTATTTGTGGACTCAAAGTATGAAAATAGAAACTGAAGAAAATGCAGACCTTGGTGAGGAACATATAGTTCAATAGGAAGTCACAGAAATGTCTAGACAACTTTTACCTAAAGCAGACAGTTGAGGAATATGATAGAAGGACTAATAAAGAACTCTAGAAATATTGGAGAGAAGGTAACAGTTTAGTTTTCTTAACTGCTTACATCATAAAATTTAATCAGTAGATTAGATAATGTATTGAAGGAAAACATGCTAGGTCTCACAATTGAAGAAAGACTTGAAAGCAGGATTTTGGATAGGCAGATCCAGAAAGGTAACTCTTGTGAGACCTGTGGCCTGAGATCATAGATTATGTCCTGAGGATCCTGCTACTGAGATCACTGAAGACCCAAGGACTCACACAGAATGGTCCTCTCTTCTATGACTCAACTCTATATTCTCAGTAGAGAGACTTTTTGACTCTGGCTTGGATCCCATGCACAGCTTTTGTGTGTGTGTGTGTGTGTGTGTGTGTGTGTGTGTGTGTGTGTGTGGTGCTGCTGCAGAACTTAGGAGGCAGATAGGGAGAAAGCTGTGAGCTACATTTGACAGTCCCACTAGGACCATTTGGAAAAGAAAGTTTATTGGTAGCATAAGAAAGGACATTAGAGAGGCAAAAACTATAGATGCCCTCTTCATACATGTGCTAAAGAGATCATGGGAGGTTTTAGGAAAGGGAAAGAACTCAAGCTGAACTGAGTACCACATGTTCTCACTCATAAGTGGGCCCTGAACATTTACCATAATACTATAAGAAAGGGATTGGTAGTAGTGGGATACTGTGGGGGGGGGGGAATAGGGTGACACAACATCAATAAGAATACCTGATCTCAAACTAGGTAAAGTGGGGACCAAATTGAGGCCCAGACTTTTCCTGTACAGTGACCACTTGTATACCTAATCCTAAGTTGAATTCCACATCAACAATTAAGATAAGAAGAAAAAGGAGAAGAAAAAAACAACTCAAGCTAAGCGTTGATATATGTGTAGGACTTTAAAAAGTAGATTCAGGGGCCTAGGAGAAAGAAGACATTCCATTCTGTGTGAACAGCTTGAGCAAAGATATGGATAAAGGAACAGTGCAAGTACAACTAATGATCTGGGATTGGGTAGAAGTCTAGTATAATTGGAGTGTGAGAACACAGACTGGGCAAAATGAGAAGAATGGCTGAAAAGGCATAGAATCAGAGCTCTAACTCATTGCAGAGTTATACAGTAAGGTTAAATGATAATTGAATGAGATTAAGTAGATATGAAAGTGTCTGATAAAAACTGTAAGATTTTCCACATCTATGAATTGTTTTACTTAAAAAAACAGCAATACTGTTCCTTAGTAAACTGAGTTATTTGCATTCTCTGCAATGTTTCATGATGTGCAAAATGAGAAACATAAACAGAAAATCTGGCTGTAAAATTCTGTAACTCCTAAATATGTAAGCCTTGATGTGATATACAATACCCAATCATGGAGGGATTCAGATATGCTGATTTATGACTCATCTTTCTGAAATACTTTTCAATAAATCAATCCATTTTCCATGGATAACAGCTGCCTTTATTTATTTATTTCTGAGCATCTACTAATGTGGAGGTAATTTACAAGCATCGTGTCCTCAGCAACCCTCACTGCATACTCTGTGAAATAGGCACTATTATTCCCATTCTTCGTAGGAGGAAACTATAGCTCAGAAAAGTGAGATCGCTCCTCAAGGTCACATGGCTAGAAAGAGGTAGAGCCAGGATTCAACAATGAATCTACCTGTTTCTAAAGTCAGTATTTCCTCTCCAGTCCCACAATACCATTACTGCCTCTACCAATAGGCCACTAAGTTTCATCATTACTCTTTAAACACAGGAAGACTGCCAAGGCATCAAGCAGGAAGATGTTCAGTGTCTGGTATGGATTGAACTGGTAAAGAAGTGAGAAGATTGAGAAATGGGTATTCATGATTTTAAACACTTAAAGGAAGAGAGTCAGTAGTCACTGAGTGGCAACTTGGGACCCAGTACTATGCAGAGTACTTTCTAGTTTTACCTCATTCAATCCTCATAACATCCCTATTAGGTGGGAATTATCCTACCTGTTTTGCAGATGAGACACCCTAACTTAAAAGTATGCTAATTGTTTAAAGTAAGTGATAGATCCAGTTGTTATTCAATTACTCATTCAAAATATTTATCACACATGCTGGAAACTTAGGATAAGTATGTAAATCAAACAATGATCCTTGCTAGAGCTTACATTCCAGTGTGGAGAGTTGGGTAATATGCAAAAAGTTTAATTAGAAATCACATGGTATATTCATAATAGCAAAAACATGGATCTAGCCGTGCTGTCCGTAGAAATTGGACTAGATTTAAAAAAATGTGGTAATATACACAATGGAATATAATGCAGCCATAAAGAAAAACAAAATTATGGACATTGCAGGAATTTGGATGGATTTAGAGTCTATAATACTCAGTGATCTATCACAGAAACCAAGATCTGAGTACTACATGTACTCACAAGCAGACCCTGAACATTTCTCATAATACTATAAGAAAGGGATTGGCAGTAGTGATACTGCCAGGGGAAAGAGGGGGACACATAACATCAATAAGAGTACCCAAACTTTACCTGCATGATGACCACTTATTTACCTAACCCTAAATTGTACCCCACATCTTTAAAATAAAAATAATAATTAATTTTAAAAAAAACACTTGGTAAATTAGAATGTCATATGTGCTATAGGGAAAAAAATAGGACAGGGTAAATGAAAAAGTGAGAGCAAAAGAGATAGCTTGAAAATTGAATTTTATATAGGGTGATTTTATCACAATATCCAGAGGTCTACAAGTTGATTTGTCAAAGAATAATCTAACTTCTGCTTATAGGATCACCAGCCTCAAGGTCTCTCTCAAATTTTAGTTGCCTCTGGTGGAATTGAAGTCTTTCCCACAGACCGTACTCTACATGCATGGGAATTTTAAGGAACTAAAGACGTCAGTCCCACTCCACCTTTAGCATTGCTTTCCATCCACTGCTTTTGAAGATTGCCTGGAATGTCTTCTTTAATTAAATGAGCAATATTACCATAGGCCATTTGATGAATTGAAAAGGCACTTGCCTAGAAACTTGAAAAACCTGGGGTCTAATCCCAGATCTGTCATTAATTAAAATTTGACCTTGAAAAATTTCCTTCTCCGTTCTAGGTTTATTTTCTCAACTGACAGAAGGACAATTCCAATTCTAACACTTTGTGGCTTCAGAATTCTGCTGAACATTTTTTAGGATGTCCCAGTTAAAAGTGTTTTGGCAGAGAAATTGGGACCCAGTAGAAGAAATTTATCTTTTCACATTTTCTGATAAAATTTCAGCATCAAACTTCACTTTTAAAATCACCTAGAGATATCAACTGACCCAGATCACTGCCCTGCCTTCTCGTGGGTGGATGTTAGAAGCAGGTACTTGGCCACAGACTGAGCAGCCTAACAGGACCGCCTATTCATTTCCAAGGGTAGCTCAAGGTGTTGGAATGACTCTGCAAAGCCCCTTATGACTTGGGAGCTGGTTACCTTAGCAAATAGTTCCCTCCCTATGCAGTGTCAATTAACAGGCAATTAAAACTCTCGACTGCTCCAGCAAATAGTCCCTAGATTGCAGTACCAGAAAATGAGAGGCCGGCGTTTGTTATTCTTTTTTTCCTCTACTTTATTTTAAAACATTGTTTTAGTTTTAAAACTTATAACACACCCTTAGATATGACACCTGTCATATTTAAGACTTCCAGGCTATATATATATTTGATTGTTTACATTTGTCATTTGGTTTGTACTTTTATTATAATACTTATATGCTCTAAAATACTTTGATTCTAATTATTCCTGGAAATAAATCTGAACTTTTCTGCCTAGTTCTCTTTATTTTTTATTTTTAAATTAATTTTATTTTAGTCTGTCTAGCTCTCTTTAAACTCTCTATAATATAGTCTCACTCTTACTATCAAGTCATATTTCCCACACATCCTTTCAAACATCCACTATTTGCTTACTTTCTACCCAAGAATCTTTCCCTTTGTCCACCAATTAAAATCTTCCTATGCTCTAAATTCCAGCTTCGAGCCAATATCATGATCATGCCAGTTCTCAGTTTTGAATTTTCTTCTGAATTTCTAATATAACTAGAATTACAATAATTTCATTTCCCACTTATTCATGCTAATGGTCTTTATCAATTTTTTCCTCCACAAATAGATTAATACTTAGTGAGGATAAGAACTATATTTTATGTTTTTATTTGTGTCCTCAAGCCCTACCTAACACAGTGCTACTCATCACTGAGGGTCACTTAACAGAAAGTTTAGAAATTGCTACTGTTACACCCAATTTGACAAAACCGAATATTTTGACATTTATGACACTGTGCTGAGAATTAGGCAATCAGACCTGCAAAGCATTAGGGACATTATGGATTAATATGCCAAATTTTTTATTTCATAGAAGAAAAAACAAAGAGTTAAGTGACAGCAGGAAACTGCCCAGGGTTAAGCTGTAAGTAAATGAAAAACTTGGATCTAATCTCAACTCGTTTGACTCAAAGTTCATGCTCTTTCCCCTTCCCTAGTGGTTTGAAACTTTTCCCCCATTATGACATATTTGATAGATGATGTTCACCTGAATGAGGCTCTCCCACGGGCATTGGGGGGAGCAACGTGTGTGCAATTGCTGGAGAAAACAGTGCAGCGACTTCTCTACACTCAACAATGTCATGATGCAAGCAAGAGTCACATTGATATAAACATCACCTTGTCTCTTCTCTAATTTCTGAAAACTTGCAAATATCAGTACCTTAACTTTTATTAGGGTCAATATGATCCACTGCTTGATATATAGCCAAAGAAAGTGAAATCAGTATGTTGAAGAGAAATCTGTCCTCCCATGTTTATTGCTGCTTTATTCACAATATCTAAGATATGGAATCAACCTAAGTGCCTGCCAATGGATGAACGGATAAAAAAAGTGTGGCATATATACATAATGGAAAATTATCCATAAGAAAAAAGGAGATTCTGTCATTTGCAACAAAATGGACGAAACTGGAGGACATGCTGTTAAATGAAATAAGCCAGACGCAGAAAGACAAATACTGCACACTTATGTGTGGAATCTAAAAATGTTGAATTTACAGAAGTAGACAGTAGAATGGTGGTTACCAGGGGCTGAGGGGGAATACAGGGTGGGTTTGAGTAGTTAATAACAATACATTGTATTCTTGAAAATTGCTAGAGATCAGATTATAAGTGCTCTCATCTCACACACACACACGCACACACACACATACCTACAAATTATAAGCATGTGAGGTAATTAATGTTAATTAGCTTGATTTCACCAATCCACAATGTATACATATTTCAAAACATCATGTTGTATATGATAAATATATACATTTTTATTTGTTAATAAAAAAATAAATGTCAAATAAACAAAAAATTAAAAATAATATGATTAAGTGACCTGTAAAAAAAAAACTGTTGTTTTGTGTATGCTGCTTTGTCTAAAACTGGTGTCCTTTGGGCCAGGCATGGTGGCTCACGCCTGTAATCCCATCACTTAGGGAGGTGAGGGTGAGAGGATTGCCTGAGTCCATGGGTTCGAGACCAGCCTGGGCAACTTGCCATGACTTCACCTCTACAAAAAAAAAAAAAATAGTGGGGTGTAGTGATGCATACTACTTGGAAGGCTGAGGTGGAAGGATTGCCTGAGTCCAGCAGGCTGAGGCTGCAGTGGCCATAAGCATGCCACGGCACTCCAGCCTGGGTGGCAGAGTGACTCTGACACACACACACACACAACACACACACACACACACACACACACACACTAAATAAATAAATAAATAAATAAATAAATAAATAAAGCTGGTGCCCTTTGACCACCATTTGATTATATATCAAAGAACACATTTAGTTATTTGGTACCTCAATTGGTCTCTGCATTTATTATAATACCTATATGCTCAAGAATACTTCAAGGCTTCTAATTAGGTGGAGTGCACAGAACAGTGCTTGACACATAGTGTTATGTATATGTTTGTTGAGAAATAAAAATAAGATAGCAGTAGACTAATAGATTGTCAGCATAAAGGAGAATGTAGGGACCAAGAGCTAATAAGTGATTCTAAAAAGTGGAGTGTCAAAAAAAGTCAGGTCAAACCTGGTGCTTTTAGAGGATGGAGAAATGTTAAAGCATAGGGCAAAAATGGAATTGCAAGGACATGGAGGGTGTAGCAGGAAAGGGGAGTCTGGGGAATCAGATTGCAGGGCTTTGGGGGAGGATCTGGTTGCAGGATGATCAGAGTAGGGGTGATGAATGGACTCTGAAGTAGATGGGAGAGGTCTAGGGGACTTGAGCATCATGTTGCAGAGCTATGTAGACAGTTTTAAGATGGAAAATTAGCAACCATATTTGGGTAGAAAAGTTAGGAATGCAGAAAAGAACATCCACATGACAGGAATCAGAAAGATAAACAGCTTTAAGAAAACAAACAAACAAAAAGTGAACACTATTATAAATACTAAGGCTATGTTTAAAGAACTATTCTAAAAATTGTTAAAATAAGACTAGTTTTACCCACCTTTAAGCATTAACTGTGTCTTCCCCAAAAATATGTTGAAGTCCTAACTCCTAGTACCTCATAATGTCCCATGATTCAGAAATAGGATGGTTAGGGTTATAACTAGTTAAGAAGTCATTGCACTGGAGTAGAGTGTGACATTGGAATATGACTGGTGACCAGATAATAAGAGAAAAAAGGATACAAAACAGAGCCACACGGAAAAGATGACTACCTTAACATTAACAGTCGGGCAAAAATTGGAGATTCCCTTTCATTGCCAAGGAATGCCTGGGATCAAAAGAAGCTGAAAGAGGGAGGGAAGAAGCCTTTCTCACAATTTCAGACAGAGTGTGACCTAGATGGCACTTTGATTTCAGACATCAAGCCTCCAGAGCTAGGAGAAAATAAATCCTTGCTATTTTAAGCCACCAAGTTTGTAGTACTTGTCAAGGCATTCTTAGGAAAATAATATGCCCACTATTCAACATGGAAACTTGGATGGTAGGAAAATTAATAACTGTGAAAAAACTGAAAAGTTTTTTCTTGTTACAAATCAATTTTGAAAAGTGTTATTTTACAAAGTCTTTTTTTGATATGATGGGATTTTAGAGAATATTTTTACTTTATTTGAAATTAACATTAAATCTTTAAAAGCCTCCATTCTGATTGGTTGTTTCACCTTGTAATCTGTTGACCTGAAGTATACAGAAAATATAACATATTTAAACACTGATTTTGGTTAGAATAAGTTTTTGGAATTTATCTATACTAATAAATTTTAAAATTACAATATTCCTAATTTTAAAAAATGATTTCTGTTTTCTGTTTGTTAAGAAACCATGCTGTAGCTTGGACAGCAAAACTAAACAGCAGGCAAAAATATTTCTTTTACACTAGACACTAATAATATGAATTTACAAGAAGTGTAAGAATAACTTTTACTTGAGTCTAGGTGGGGAGCAGGCCACTGTGTGTCTCTAATGTCAGCCAGAGTCAACTGAATGAAAAGTAACCTATACGGGGGTGTTTCATTGTAGTTTGTCTCTGGTACCAGGTGCTATTAGGTCACACCCATAAAATTGAAAGCTAGTGTGTGATCCATATGACTTTGGAGACTGTTTGTGTGACCCTGTTTAAGTGTGTATCTGGAGTACGGTGTTTGTGAAGTGAATGGTGTGATACTGTTACACATTCTTTATACTGTGTTCTGTATACTTTATATGGGTCACAACAACTCTATTCTATACTGCTTTGGACACGATTACAGACACATAGAGATCTATTCCCTGGCTAGAACCAGAGGCAGGTAGTTTTCTGATTCAAGGTAAGGGTCTGGTAAGGGTCTGTCCTTAAATAAAAATTGAGATTAATTGACCCAGCTGTAGAAACTTCCTAAAATACAACATATCAGGAAAAGATTCCTGATCACAGAGGCACCTGTAAGTCAAATGTGTTGTCTTTTCTAAGTAACCATTTGAAGCCAAATTCAGAGGAAATACCCTGGTGTATATGAAGCATATGTATGCTTACATTTTGTTTTCTGAATTCTCAATACCTTATTCTCCATTTGATTACTCTAAATGATCTTCAGTATATGAAATAAAATGCAATACATTTTGAGCTTGTTGACATAGTCCCACATCAAATTTGAAAGGTTTTGAAGAACTAGGTAGAGACTACAGTGATTTGTTAGATATCTACACAAACAGACTTTATAAATTTTTCACACCTTCTTCTTCAGAAAGTAGGAGCCTCTTCAACACATAGGCTATTCTGCTTGCTCATATTCTATGCTTCAAGTCTTAGTTTAAATGGAAAACCGATTAAAAGTATGCATTTTAGTGATCTTTTCTAGAAAGTCTAATGGCATCAAAATTTTTTACTAAAAAAAAGAAAGTCTGTTGACTAATACAGAGATTCAGGCAAATATTTGCTTGTCAATATATTTGTGATTATTCCCCCAAAACTAAAACATCTTTGCTTCAACTTTAATGTTAAAGTTTCAAGATTATATAAAATAATTGGTCATCTATTCAAAATATTCTCAGAGTTTAAAAATACAAACAATATTTATAATGATAAAAGTTTAATAAAATTTATCCCAAGGTAAAAAATGATAAAGAAACCAGGAGATATGAGTTGATTAAACATTTCTATAGAATTAAATATTTCAATAGAAAATATGTAAAAGTGTATTAAACATTTCTATAGAATTAAATATTTCAATAGAAAATATGTAAAATATGTAAAAGTGTAGAAAAACTTTTAAAATCAAAACTTGGAAAAGGATAAAGATGCCCATTCATATTTTGACTGGATCACACCTAATTGTAGTGATAAAGAGCCTGAAAGACAGTAGAAATGCAGTAATTACACAATCTGATTTTTGTCCCCATCAAAAACAATACTGGTCCAGGGACTGTGTCAACCAAGAAAAAGTATGTAACAATGATTTGGAATATTTTTGTGGGCTGCCTGGTAGCTTTCTCAGTGAGATCTAAAATCTGATTTGCCTTATTTATAATTGTTTTTCAGCTCATATTTCTTAACACTCACTCTGCAAATGGCACCAAATCACACAGAATATTCTCCTCTACTGAAAAGATAGCTTTCATGTGTGCTCTATGAACAGGATTAGTGGGTATATAGCTTTCATTTCAGTGTATTTAATGGAGATATTTATATGAAGGAAGAAAGTTCTTGTTATGCTTCCTTTGGATTTTGGAGGCAACACATCACACATCTAGGAGTACTACACTAGGTGCACCTCAAATAGTAGGTGACTGGGATGGAACCTGAAGCAACAAAGTGCACCGCAGCAGCTATAGACTCAATGCAAGGAGCCCTTCAATTTGAGCCAGTGATGATACAGAAGACTTGAAATACACAATCATTCATCTGGACATCATCAACACTTAGAAAGCACTCCACAAAAACACAAGCGTTTTTAAGATAGCATAGTCTAAGATACAACATATTGTAAGCTACAATAAATCTCAATTATAAATTATGATAAGATTTATCAAATAATATAAAGTATAGTCTCTAAAAACCAGTGAATTGTTTAGAAGTAAGTAATACAGTTATCAAAAATACTAAATGTTTGAAACTGAATAGCACACTATTAAGTAAAAGGCCAACGAATAAATAAAAAGGGACATTAATAATTGAGCTGAAAGAAAACATGATGTCAAACTTTGCTGAATAGATGAAATAGTGAATGCATATCCCTGAATTTAAAGCACAAAATGTGTATATGAACAAAGAGAGCAGCTTAAATACCTCAGGTTTGACCTTGACATATCAGTGAAAGAAGAGCAAGGTTAAAAACAAGTCTTTCCCCTAGGAAATTAACATCCATAAAAATTTGGGAATGTATCAAGCACAGGAGTATGTTTGAATCATAAATATAATGTCATTGTAATTAAAGAGCATTAGAAGCTTTGCAAGAGAAAATTCTAAGAAAAATGTGTAGATTAACCTCTCAGATATAATTTTATGACAGGGAAAGTCAAATAGGATTTTCAACAATATTATTATGTGGTGTTCACATATCAGACTCCCAAGAGCTTGCTCAAAAGCCAAAACACATGCACTATAGGCAGCTTAACATTCTTTTGATGGTGGGTGAAAGTGATGGTCACTAGGCAAATGCTGGAAGACAGGAAACTTTAGTGGGTGCTCAATCAAGAATGTGATAGCCACTCTCTGCAGGCTTTGTGAGGCAGGAGCGCCCTAAGTGGGGAAGGAGGAAGATGCTCTGAGAGGCTTCCCTGAAGTGCCTTGACTCCTGATTATGCAGAAGAGGTGCCTGTGCCCAGGACTGATGCCTCACAACCTCTTTCTCAAAGCATCTTGACCATTTCCAGCTGAGCACACTTTGCGTAGACTTGTCCTCTGGGTACCACCACAACTAGTTCTACTGCACTGAGAGACTGAGCATCCTAAGGAGTTCATGATTGGGACTGTCACATTGTACAGTGTCCTTCTCACAACAGTGTCTTCATCTTTTGGTGTTAGTGAGGTGAAATCAGTAGCATTTTAGATGTATGCATATCCCCACTTGTGAATATGCGGAAATATACTTTGAGTATTTGTCAGTCTTTATATATTTTACAAATTCCTTGCTAAAATAATGTCTATGTTTGACTGTTTATTTTTAAGAATATGATTATACTAGTCAAGGAATATATTGTGGTAAAATCATGCTAAAATGATTTATTTCTTTAACAATTGAGGGATTATAGTTTTCTGTTGATTCAAATAATGTTTTCATTTTGATTATACCGCTACATATAGCTAAATATGCATGCTTCAGCAATATTTTTGAATCATTATTTTAGTGAAATCTAAAAATATAAAAATATATACCTTTTATGTAATTATTGATCAAATATAGGAATCAGATTTATTTTCTGGAAATGACAACTGGCAACTTTTTTTTCTTTTTATAGCAATATATTACCAAAGCTCTCATCTTCAAAACATCATTCCACTTAACAATAAAAGGTATTTCCATTTCTTTGTACAACTGTGTAGGAGCTAAAAGGTAAAAAAAAAACCCAACAAACATTGTAAAAGGTATAAAATATGGCAAGAATAAAATGCAAAGCTATATACTAATTACATCAGAAATCAATGGGAGAAGTAAAAACAAGGTGATTTTATTTTAAAAGTATCCCATTTTAAATAGCTAAAAAAAAAGATACCTTGGAATAATCATAACCAAGGTGGTGAATAATGTCTACATTGAAAACTCTAAAATATTAATAAAAGAAACTGAGGAAAACACAAATGGAAATATATCTCATGTTCATGGCATGAAAAACTTAATATTTTCAAATGCATTTATCCAAAATGATCTACAGCTTTAACATAATCTCCATCAAAATGCCAATGACATCTTTCACAAAAATAGTACATTCTGAAAAATCTAAAATTCATATGAAATCACAAAAGATCTGCACTAAACAAAGCAATCTCGTGAAAAGAATACCAATCCAAACAAACAAGCAAACAAAAGCTGGAGACATCATACCACTTAATTTCTTCAAAACATACTACAAGGTATAGCATGGCACTGGTGTAAATCAGACACATACTCCAAAGAAAGAGAGTAGAGGTCCAGAAATACATTGATGCAACTGTGGCCAACAGATTTTCAACAAATATACCAGGAACACACATTAGGGAAAAGACAATGTTTTTCAAAAAATGGTGCAGTGAAAATTGGATATCCACATACGGAAGAAGAATTTAGATACCTACTTCTCACCATATACAAAAAGTAACTCAAAACGAATTAAAGAGCATTAACGAATGTAAATTCTCAAACTATAAAATTATCAAAAAAATATGAAAAATGATTTTTGACATTGGTCTAGGCAAATAATATCTCAAAAACTGAGATAGAAAAGCAAAAGTAGACAAGCATAATTACATTAAAGTAAAAATACTTTTGCACATCAAAGGAAACAATTGATGGAATGGAGACATACTACAGAATAGGAGAAAATACTTGCAAATTACACATCTGAAAAAGTAGATAATAACTAGAATATATAAAGAACTTAGAAAACTTGAAAGAAAAAAATTATTAATCTGTTTTAAAAATAGAAAAATTAGGTAGCAAGTGCTAACAGAAGCTACAGCAAGTTTTACAGAAGTTCTATTATTGATGAAGGTGGTTATACTAAACAACATATTTTCTATGTAGAAGAAACAGCATTCTGTCAAAAACAGTATATCATCTAGAATTTCAAAGCTAGAAAGGAGAAGCCAATAAGTGGCTTCAAAGTTTAAAGGACAGGCTGACTCTCTTGTTAAAGGCAAGAGTAACTGATTCCTTTAAGTTGAAACCAATGCTCATTTACCATTCCAAAAATTCTAGAGCCCTTAAGGTTTATGCTAAATTTATTCCAAATTTACTCATAAAATGGAGCAACAAAACCTAGATAACAACGCATATGTTTAAATCATGGTTTACTGAATATTTTAAGATAACCGTTGAGACCTATTGCTAAGAAAAAGAGGTATTTTAAAATATTTTTGATCATTGAAAATGTGCCTAGTCATGAAAAGCTGATGGAAAAGATTTATGTTGTTTCTATTCTGCAGTCTATGAAGTAATTTCAACTTTCAAGTCTTATTATGTAGAAAATGCATTTCACAAGTTTATAGCTGCCATAGTGATTCCTCTGATGGATCTGAACAAAATAAATTGAAAACCTTAAGGTCCTGTTTCAATATTCTCCATGTGATCAGCCAGATTCCTAGCACCATTTACTGAATAAGCTATCCACTCCCCAGTGGTTGTTTTTGGAGGCTTTGTCAAAGATGAGTTAGTTGAGAAACTTGAGATTTTGTTTATGGAATCTCTATTCCGTTCCATTGGTCCGTATGCCTGTTCTTGTACCAATACCGGGCAGTTTTGATTATTGTAGCCTTATAGTAAAGTTTGAAGTCTGGAAGTATGATACCTCCTGCTTTGTTTCTTTTGTCAAATATTGTTTTGGCTAGTCATGGTCGTTTATATTTCCATATGTATTTCTGTACTGTCATTTCCAGGTCTGAGAAGGATGGTATTGATAATTTAATGGGTATTGCATTGAATATACTGATTGCCTTTGGTAGGACAGTCATCTTAACAATGTTGATTTTTTCTATCCTGGAGCTTGGAATATTTTTCCATTTGTTTGTATCTTCTTGGATTTCTTTGAGCAGTGTTTTGTAGTTCCATTGCAAAGGTCTTTTACATCTCAGGTTAGAAAGATGCCAAGGTATTTCTCTTTTTTGTGACTATTGTGAATGGGATTGTGCATTTTATTTGGTTCTCCATCTGCTTGCTTTTGGTATATAAGAATGCAACTGTCTTTTGCACATTTATGTTGTACTCCGATGCTTTACCAAAGTCAAGTGCAAGCACGTTTTTAACAGATTCTCATGGTTTTTCTAAGTATAAAATCACAATGGAATATTATGCAGCCATAAAGAAGGACAAATACATGGACTTTGCAGCAACTTGGATGGATTTGGGGTTGATCATCCTCAGTGATATATCACAGAAACAAAGAACAGAGTACCATATGTTCTCACTCATAAGCGGACCTTGAACAATTATAATACTATAAGAAAGCATTTGGCAGTAATGGGAAACTGTCAGGGGAGGGGAGGTGGGATTGGCAGTTGAGGGAAACTGCTAGGGGAGGGAGGGGCACACCTTATCACAATGTTACCTGAATAATCAATGTTTGTATATCTAACCCTGAATTGTATCCCACATCTTTATTACAAAAACAATAAAAAAGATTATATTGTCAGCAAAGAGGGATAACTTAACTTCCTCTTTTTCTATTTGGATACCCCTGATGTCCTTTTCTTGTCTAATTGCTCTAGCTAGAACTTCCAACACAATGTTGAACAAGAGGGGTGAGAGTGAATAGCCTTGTCTTGCTCCAGTTTTCAGGGGAAATGTGTTCAGTTTCTGTCGACTTAACAGTATGTTAGCTGTGGGTTTATCATAGATGGCACTTACTATTTTGGGGTATGTTCCTTCTATACCTAGGCATTTAAGGATTTTTATCAAGAAGGGATGCTGGATTTTACCAAAAAACTTTTTCTGCATCTAATGACGTAATCATGTGGTTCTTGTTTTTACATCTGTTGATGTATTTAATTACATTTTTGGTCTTGTGGATGTTGAATCAGTCCTGCATCCTAGGGATTAAATCTACTTGCTCATGGTGGCAGCACTATTCACAATAGCACTCTTCACAATAGCAAAAACATGGAACCAACCGTGCTGTCAATCAAATATGGACTGGATTAAAAAAATGTGGTACATATACCTGATGGAATATTATGCAGCCATAAAGAAGGACAAAATTGTGGACTTTGCAGTAACTTGGGTGCATTTGGAGTCTGTAATACTCAGTGAGTTGTCACAAAAACAAAGAACTGAGTACCACATATTTTCTCTCAGAGTGGACCCTGAACATTTATCATAATACTACATGAAAGAGATTGGTAGTAATGGATCACTACCAGAGCAGGGGATGTCAAATAACATTAGCAAGGGCACCTGATCCCCAAACAATCAATGTGACGACCAATGGGAGGCCAAAACGTCCGATGTACGATGACCACTGATGTACTTAACCCTGAATTGTACCCCACATCTTTAAAATTTTTAAAAATTAAACACAAAAAAACCTTTGGAAAAGACTCATAGTTTTAAATGCCATTAAGAACTTTTGTGATTCATGAAAGGAAATCAAGTAACATTAAAAGGAATTTGGAAGAAACTGATTACAGCACTCACGAATGACTTTGAGGGGTTCAAGACTTCAGTGGCATGAGGCTCTTCAGATGTGGTGGAAATAGCAAGAGAAGTAGAGTTAGAGTGTAATGAGGATGTGACTGAATTGTTGCAATTTTATAATAAAACTTAAATGGATGAGGAGTTGCTTCCTAGGGATGAACAAAGAACATGGTTTGTTAAGATGGAAATTATTCCCATGGAGATTTTATGAGAATTGTTGAAACAAAAACAAAGGATTTAAATATTACATAAAATTAGTTGACAAAGCAGCAGCAGGGTTAAAAAGGAGTGACTTCAGCTTTGAAAGAAGTTCTACAGTGGATAAAATGCTATCAGACAGCACCACATACTGCAGAGGAATTGTGCATGAAAGGAAGAGTCCATCAATGCAGCAAATTTAATTGTTTTCTTATTTTAAAAAATGTCCACAGTCAACTCAACCATCACAAACCACCATCTTGAAAAGGCAGCAGCTATCACATCAAGATAAGATGCTTCACCAGCAAAATGATTGTGACTCACTGAAAGCTCAGATGGTCATTAACAGTTTCAGGCAATAAAATATTATTAATTACAAATAAATAAATAGGAATAGAAAAATTAGCTGAAAAGACATTTGTCAAATAGAAGTTATAGACTATTCTTACCACAAAGAAATGATAAGTGCATGAAGTGATGGAGATGCTAAATATCCTGATTTGATCAGTATACAACATTTAAATGACCCAAAACATCAAACTTCACACCATCAATATGTACAAATACAATGTGCCAATTAAAATATATTTAAAAAGAATAAAATGACTAGGTATATTAATGGGGAAAATGAGAACTAGGTGATATAAAATTCCAGAGTGGAAAAAAAGACTCATTCTAATTAAGCCAATATACATCTGACTTTTTGTTTTCCTGCCATATTTGACAAATGTGCATGTGGACAGAAATTTTGACTTGTCAAAGAGAAATCCAACTAGGAAGGAGAGCATAGCTGAACTTTGAACCCTAAGGGTTGCACAAGGCAACATCTAACACAGGGTTAGTTTTGTTTGTTTTCAAATAGGACATTTCCTGAGACCTAAGTTAGCCAACAGTCTGGGATTGCTTGAGTAGAAAGATGGAAATCTTACGAAGACTAAGGATTATATTTTCCCAGGGCTGTGCATACCATCCTTCAGCTATGTCAAAACAATTGGCATTGATTTCTATCCCTTCCTTAATAGGTCCTCTGGTTAATGTGCTACTGCATGTTATATCTCCATAGACCCAACCTCATGGTCTGGGCTAGACCACCTCTAGGGGCAGATGAGTTTCAGAAGATCTCCTCAGCTATATTGGATTGAATGAAATTGAGTCTTTGCAGAGAATCTTCATTAAACCTTAGTAATTACAGACCTAAAAGCCTTCTTGTCCTGCTTTTTTGTAAAACTTGGAGTAGTGAAGTTTCCACCTAAGAAGCCAGGCAATGGTCCCTTCAACTCTGAGATTCTTCACAAGAAACATGTTAGGACTTATTTAAAGGTTTATATTATCAATATCCCAAAACCTCCATTATCTGAACTTCACCAAATATAAGTGAAAAAGCTGAAGGATCATCCAATACAGTAGCCATAGTAACCCATACTCTACTATACTTGTTTCATATTTTCATTTCTAAAGTACTCCTGCTGTCTTAAAATTGTTATAATTTTGTGTCCTTTAAGTGATATATATGAATTTGCATTACTAGTTTATGCTTTTATGCTTAAAATCAAACTTTTGGGATTTCAATAACTCCCTTAAGCTTCTACCAGGAAGAGGGAATTTAAGTAATCAAAGAGGTTAGCATTAGGAATTTGTACCATATGTTCATTTTTCAAAATTATATTTACTCATTCAAAACACAAGACTCAGTGTCCTCAGTCAGCTCACCCTAAGGATAACTAGTGTGAAATGCTATCTTTATAAGGTAAGAATATAAGAAGAAAATAGGGAAAGTAGAAAAAAGAGAGTGTAGAAAATACCAATTTTTGAATATTACCTAGTAATTAAGTTATTAGAATATATAAAAACAGATGAACTTCAAGATGCATTCAAATTTGTGGCAATGGCCTGGTGTTTATTCTGGGTCACTTTAATTGACAAATGCAAGAAGGGGATGAGATTTTATTCAGTTATATCATGAGTCATTATGTCATGATGTCATGATAATCATCATCTTGATTGGACCACCTGCCATTCTTTGACTGCTTATAACATGCCAAGCCTGTTGCAGCTGAGGGAGACAAAACTGAGTGGTATCTGAGTTGTCACCAAGGCCCTCATAGGACAAACCTATTCCCCCGAGTTCTCCAATACCTTCCTCTTACACAGACTCAGAGAATGTGCTGAGCTTCTCCCCACACAAACAACATATATAGGTAGTTGGGCCTCTTCAAACAGTAAAGATTGTATACAGTACTGGACCACTGTGGGAGGATCGTTTGTGTATCAATAAACACCAACATACACAGCTTCCACTCTGCTGATAATCAGTGTAAAATCAGTGCCAGACCCACTGCCTCTGAAACTATCTGGTACTCCAGGGAAAGGGTTGGAAACCAAAGGAATCAGGAACTGTGGAGACCTGGATAGCCATTCAAATGGGTATTTCCATTACTTTGTAGTAGGCTCTGACTAGACCTGCAGGATATGGAGTCTGGCTCTCTAGGGGTGATGGGCAAGGAGATTGGATTCTGAGTCATCACAACATTCCCACAAAATCCTGAAATAATGAGAGAGAAGAGCAAGGTCATGTACAAACACTGAGGCATTTTCACAAGTCTACAAAAGTTTTTTTTTAATTTGGATTTATACATAAAAATATTCAATTTTTGGAAAGAATACAGGATATGAAAGCTACAAAGGGACTTCTAAAAGCTGCATATACCATCATTCTGTCTTTATTACAATCTTTACTAGAGCACAGATCTCTGCCCCTTCTAGAATATTCCTCACTGTCACAGATTTAAATAGCAAATGCTCTATTCTGGACGTGTGCTCAACTAATACATAAAGAGAACACACCTGGGAGGCTGTGGGGCCCCAGAACTCATTCTCCCATCCCATTTGACTTCCTCTATTCTTCCCAGGGAGTCAGCCTCAAGAGCTGAGTAGGGAACCTAGTTTTCAGAAGTCAGACTTAGGAATCCTGATCTGTCAAGAGCAGGTAAAAGCTTGGTTTTTATCTCACATTCACAAGGGGAGGTACTTCCTAGATGACACTATGCAAATCCCCTGGTGGATGCAGCAGCCTGAAGTGAGACAACAGAAAAGTGAGTGTCTTTTGTGAGCAAATTGAAATAAAATGTCCTTTCTGTTTCGAGGAGGAGTAATAGAAATAAAATCTATGTAACCTCAGTCAGAAAAGTGGCATAGAATATTTCCTTCTATTTTCTCCAACTGTTTTCTGATACTTTAGCATTTTCCCAGGCACATTTTACACGTTTATTTAATAAGATTGAGCTTCTGCAAGTATTTGACTATCCTTATTTATTTTTTACTTTTTTGTTTAAAAGAACATAGGTTGGGTCTTTGTTATTTTTTTTATTGAGATAAAACACATGTAGTAAAGGGTAGAAAAGTTAAATGTGCAATGAACAAAGTTTTAGGGATACTTACTATCCAGGTGAAATGATAGACTTTCAAAATCTCCAGAAGCTTCTCTTATGCACATACTCATTGAATAACTGCTCTCCCTAATCCAACAAAGGTAACTATCATTTGAATATCTATAAAATAACTATTTGAATTCTTTCTCCCATTTGGTCTTTGACTACTGATATCACTTTTATTTTTTCTTTTTTTTCTCTTCTTATTTTTAATTTGTAGTATGGATCTCTAGGTCCTGCCTCTATTCCAGCATATCTTAGTAATTACCAATGATTTGGGCAGTTTCACTAAAACTGAGAGTTCCACAGCTCATGATACTTCTACCAGTTCTCCTGTGTGTGGTTTGAAGGTTTCATGCCAAATGAAGCAGTTCTCACCTTCCTGTGTTTGTATTTTACGCTGGACCATCTTGGGTCTCTATCATCATTCCTGCATCTTCTAAGTCACCAGGAAAGGGTACAGAGATTATCTCCACAATTCTACTCTATGAATTCCAGGAATCTAGTATTTACCTTCTGCTAGTGTACCACTTGTTCCACCCAAGGCATCACCTTGGAATAGCACATATATGGGCTGTTTCTGTTCATTTCCTGGAGAGTTTATCGCATTTAGCTGAAAACACTGAAGGATCTTGCTCTGCTCTCTGTTCTAACTCAAGTCCACCCTCTTTGGCATCAAGCCGTGATGTTTTTGCTGCCATCCTCATGTTGGTAAAGTTATAGTTTTACAGTTCACAGAGAATGAGCTGAGGTGGAAGAGAGGAGTCCCAGGTGAAAGGCCACCAATTTGTCCTATTATTACCCAACATGTTAGAACTTTTCCAAGTATAAACACTTCTGAATTTTGCAACTTTGATAATTTCCAGAGCCCCAAAACAGATGTTTATGTAATTGTTTCATTTTATACTTTTTTTAAAAATTACAGAGAGTAGTCAAAAAAACTCTTTAAGACACTTTAACCAGAAGTGTCTTCCAGGTAGTGGGCAGTGGCTCATGCCTGTAATCCAAGCATTTTGGGAGGCTTAGGCAGGAGGAATGCTTGAGTCCAGGACTTTGAGACCAGCTTAGGTAACATATTAAGAGTTCATCTCTAAACAAACAAACAAAAAAAATAAAGTATTTCTTGAGAGTAATTTTATTGAACAAGATAAGGGCATGACCTTAAAACATTGTCATAAAACTTCTACATGGAGCATTCTAGGAACATGGCTATTAAATTCAATAAAAATATGTTTTATTAATAAAACTAACTTTCTTTTCTTCAAAACTTTGTGACATTTCCTCGGTAGATAGGGCGAAAAGCATAAAGGCATTGCTACTTGGGAAATTATGTTTCTGTAGTTGTGATGATCAAAGAGCAACATTAACTAAACCTGGGGAACACAAGCATAATCTTGTATGCAGAGTCTGCATAATAACTTAGCGCTAACTGTTGCAGGATGTTCATCCAGTTTCAAATTGTACTGTGTGTGACTTTTTGAAGTCCTCCCTTGGTGCTAGTAAAATATTGTTTAAAACTTGTTAACAACTGTTTCCCAAAAACATTATTCATGTGAACAAGGCTAGTTTGCCCTTTTTCCTTCTTTTCTTAATCTAATTATGGCCACCAGCCTATTTAACATACAACTTATGCTCCTGCACAAAAATTGGGGAATAAATGTCCACTGCTTTTTATTACACTTGTAAGAACATAAAAAAAGAAATAGAAAAAAATTAGCTGGTTTTGGTAGCCCACGCCTGTAGTCCGAACTACCCGAGAAGCTGAGGCAGGAAAATTGCCTGAGCTCAGGTGGTCAATGCTGTGGTGAGTCGTGATTATGCCACTGCACTCCAGCCTGAGTGTTAGAGTAAGACACACACACACACACACACACACACACTTCAAAACAAAACTTGAGACCAGGAGTACCTCCAAGCTGAATGTGGATGAACATAAGAACCACGCTGAAAAGGATGGGGCATGAACTAACACAAAAGACTTTTGGAGAGAGAGTTCAGTGTCTATAGTCTCAGGTTAAAGAAAAACATAGCTTGAAACAAATACTGAACTCTCTCATCCTACAATGTCTTCTTCTCAGAGGTGTGCTCTAGCGGTTTCAAAACAACTTATGAATACTCTGGGACTGAGTAAATAAGTTAACACACTGTAGACAATGGAAGCCCAAGATTCTTACTACTAAAAGAGACAAAAACCACAAATAAACTAGGAAGGATAAATAGAATGATAACTGTGTAATTGCTCATTAATAACTTATACTATTTTCTTACTTATATTAATTGTCTATTTTATTTAATTCTTAGACAGCCTATGATTTACAAAAAGTTTCAAAAATAGTGTTGTTCAATACATTTATCTTCCACTTTTCCCTAATGTTAAGCATCTTATATATAACATAAGAAACAAAACTAGACAATTAACACTGATATGGCAGTATTGAGCAAAATTTTGATTTTGGTGATTTTTCCATTATTGATTTTTTTCACTTCCATTATCAAATCCAGTATCCCATATGTCATTAGGTTGTTATGTCTACCTAATCTTCTTCAAACTGTGATAATCATTAATTCTTTATTTGTCTTTCTTGACCCTTAATCTTGTAATTACTGATTAATAATTTTTAAGAATGCCCTATTAATATTTTCTACTGATTCATATTATGCATTATTGACAAGAATATCACAGTAGAAATGGTCCTTCACAGATAGTGCATCACACTGAGATACATAATGTCGACATGTCTTATTGCTGGCAATGATGAAGGAATATGAATAATAAAATTCTTTTTGTAAAAAATGTTGAGGAAAATAATGTAGGCAGCTGCTCTTATCACTCTTCCTATTTGGACATATGTTCACTTCGGTAGAGTGAGTCTATTTTTGTCTGAGACTGTCATTAATTTTCTTTTCAGAATGTAGTTCTTTTTAAAGCCTGCTGCCCAATAAAGCATATTGAAGAAATAAATTTTGCTCATTCTTAAATGATAAATGATTCTGTGGTGTCCATTTTAAAATCCAGTACCGCTTTGATGGGCAGCATGGTTGGTTCCACGTTTTTGCTAATATGAATAGAGTTGCAACAAGCATATGTGTGCAGGTATCTTTTTTGTAGGATGATTTGAGTTCCTCCAGGTATATTCCCAACAGGTAAATTGCTGGGTCATATGGAAGGACAATTTCTAGTTCTTTCAGAAATTGACACACTGTCTTCCAGAGAGGTTGCACTAGTTTGCATTACAACCAGCAGTGTAGAAGTGTTTCTTTTTCTCCACATCCGTGCCAGCATCTGTTGTTATTTGTTTTATTAATGATGGCCATTCTTACTGGGGTTAGGTGGTACCTCAATGTGGTTTTGATTTGCATTTCTCTGATTATTAGTGAAGCTGGGTGCTTTTTCATGTGTCCGTTGGCTGCCCATACATCGTCTTTTGAGAAGCATCTAGAAACAAAGCAGGAGGTATCACACTTCCAGACTTCAGACTTCACTATAAGGCTACAGTAATCAAAACAGCCTGGCATTGGTACAAGAACAGACGTATAGACCAATGGAACAGAATATAGATTCTGGAAGCAAAGCCTCAATTTCTTAACCAAATCATCTTTGACAAAGCTTTCAACAACAATGACTGGGGAGAGAAGAGCCTATTCCGTCAATGGTGCTGGGAAAACTGGAAAACTGACTGATCATATGCAGACTATTGAAATAGGACCCTTACCTATCACCATAAACAAAAATCAACTCTAAATTGATCAAAACTTAAATGTAAAACCTCAAACTGTAGAGAATCTTAGGAAACACAGGAGACACCCTTATGGAAATTGGAACTGACAACCAGTTCCTGATCAGAACCCTAAATGCCCATAACAAGAAATAAAATAGACAAGTGGGACCTCATCAAACTAACAACCTTTTGCAAAGGAAAGAAACCATCAAGAGAGCAGGGAGTCAGCCTAAAAAATGGGAAAAAATATTTGCGAACTGTATATGTGACAAAGGTCTGACATCTAGGATCTACAAGGAACTCAAATGCACCGAAAGGAAAAAACAAATAGCCCTATTAAAAAGTGGGTAGTTTATTTTTCATTTGATATTGAGAGATAGCTCTTATGCCCATTTTCTTTTCTAAATGTAGTCAATGATACAAACCTAAACAAATATACTGCTTTTCATTGTCCTTTTAGTCATTGATGGAATGTAGCCATGGGTCATGTAGAGTTGGGAAATGAGGCCATGCCGGTGCTATCTCTGGAGCCAGGAGGTGACTGAATGTGAGCAAATGTGTGTCTGGTCTACCCTTCCCCAAGTCATGACCACTGGGCAGGACCTGCAGGTTTTGTATTTTCCTCATACCTAGATGAAGGACACTTTGATCTCTGTCTACCTGATGCCCTTTAAGGACTAGAGCAAACTTCAGAAACCTAGCCCTCTCTCCTTTCCTTTTCTAGACAGATCCTGTCATTCACAGATCGTCATGTGTGTTTTACGTGTGAGTCATTTCACCAGGCTTACACAGACTCTGCTTGTCAGTATCTGTGGTAGATGAACATGTTTTTAGCCAATTTTCCATTTTTTAGGTAGTTCTCAATCTTTCCTAAGTGATAATTGGCCTACCACTTCCCAGTCTGCTAGAAATGCAGACAGAAAGAAGAGGTGTAAAATTATTACTAGATGGAAATTGTAAGCTATGAAATGGGGTGATGACGTAGATATAATAATAATAATAATACCTAGAATCAGTCTGACTCCTGAAGTGTTATTATCAGACACACACACAGAGTTCTCTCTGCAATCACTCTTGTGCACTTGTCCCTTCTCATAGCGAACTGTGGTGAAAAAAACTTGAAGGTTTATTTTCTGTAACTTGACAGCATCATTTCTAGAGCAATGTGTACTTCTTTCTTGCACATTTTCAAACATGCTTTGTTGTTTGCTTTTCATTCCTCTAAAATTTACAGGTGGATTTCTGGCAGTGTCCAAGACTGTAGGAACACTAGATAGTGGTATGCAGTTTTCAGTTAGATGTTAGTAGCCAATGAATTGGGATTCTCTGATCATGTCTAGAATTCACATACCTCCCAATATGTTGCTGCTCAATACTCTCTAATTAGCTTTAGAGTGACTGTGGAGTCATTAGACATATGGTCTACAGATACTCAGTTGGTGTTTGCTTACACCTAACATTTGTTGTCATCTCTCAGTTGTAATCTGTGGATAATTTCCCTCTTGTCTGTCTCACTGTCCTTCCTCAGCTCCCTTGGGGTTTCCTGTGGTGACAGGGGTTGTGGCTGCACAGGGAATACTGTCTTCATGTTCTCAATCTAGTTAGATGTCAACATCACTTCATTTAATAATCTAGTCAGAGCAGGGTGGTATACTCCAGGTGATTATAGAGATAGGAGTCATCCTCTTGTGTTTTCTCTAGATGGAGAACATTTATTATTTTTATGGTCATTTATGCCAGCACGTATGAAAAATTTTATTTATTTATTTTTCATTCAAATTATGCTGAATACTGTATCTGATATTGGAGAGTAATGCTCTTGTGTGCTATGTGATTTAGGGCTTTGCAAGGGTCTCCAAGGGTCCCAGGGTCAGCCATCTCATGTCTCAGATTCCTTCCCTTACCCAGTGCTCTCTCTGTCTTTTCTGTGGTGCAACAGTGTTCCTGTGTGTATGTGTGTATGTGTGTGTGTATGTGTGTGTGTGTGTGTGTGTGTGTGTGTGTGTTCCAAAATGAAATCTGTGCTGATTCTTTCATCTGTCAATTAACTCACAGTCTGTGAAGTAACAATTTATACTTAATTAAATCAAATCACATTCACCTTTTTTCTAAGAAATATTTCCTCATTATTATTTACAACTGTTTACCTCATGGCCTGACAACTTCCACCATGTCATTTGGGAGAGTGACTAGATCTCACATTGATTTTCTCTGATATTTGAGAAGTACTCGATGGAGGAATGTGTTATAGTTGTTTCAGCTACACTTTCATACACAGCCAAATTGTTTGTTGTCAATACCTTCCCAGTTTCGGGAGGTTCATAGCCATTCCTAGAAATGAGATTATTGATCATATGGTAACAACATGTAGTTTTAGATATTCTTATATTGTACCTCAAAGTGAATGGAAGTGTTTGTTTCCCCATCATCTTGGCTAAGAAGGTGCTTTAGACTGTCTAAAATTTCTCAAACCAGATAGCTGAAAATGTTATTTGAGGACGGGCATAATGGCTGAAGCTTGTAATCTCAGGACTTAGGGAGACTGAGGCAACAGGATTGCCTGAGCCCAGGAGTTCAATAACAGCCTGGACAACTTGGTGAGACTTTGTCTTTGCAATCAATCAAAAAATTAGCTGGGCATGGTAGCATGCACCTGTAGTTCCAGCTACTTGGAAGGCTGAGGTGGAAGGATTGCCTGAGCCCAGTAGATTGAGGCTGCCATGGCTGTGATCATGTCACTGTACTCTAGCCTGGGTGACAGGGTGCTACTCCAACTCAAAAAACAAACAAACAAAAAAGCAAAGCAAAGAAAAGAAATGTTAACTGAAAGTAGTTTGATTTTCAGGTTTCTAATAATTAGGAGGGTTAAAGAGCTTTAAATATAGTAAAAGTTTATTTGCCTGTCCTGAAATTATCTGGACTTTTTTTTTTTCCTATGGGGCTTTCATTATTACTCCAACTTTTCAAAAGAGTTCACATACATTAGAATATTAACCCTTTATTCATGTTATATATTGACTCCTGATTTTCAGTCACCTTTCAATTTTGTTTAATATGTAATGTTTTGGTCATTCATGTTATTAGCATTTCTTTTTAAATTTAACATTCTCCATTACAGTTCATCTTGAATTGGTATGAGGCACCAGTATTGGTTCCTTTTTTTCCACTAAATTAGTAATAATTGTACATTATTTTACTACACTTTGAGTATCCTAGAGAATTGCAACATGCATCCTAGACTTGTGATGTCTTTCATAACTTAGTATTTACCACTTTCCAGTCAGGAGGTGTATCTTAACCTCAATTACACTCTTCTGTGTTTTGGGGTTGTATTTTGGCATTTATTTCCATGTCATAATTGTATATATCATTTAATTCTGCATAGATTTAAATGTCATCTTATTTTATTTTACTCAGTCAAAGTTTGTGCAGGTTTCCCATATTTTTCTCCCAGAAAAAATCCAGTAGGGTAGAAATTAATGTTGGTCTTCTGCTGATTGATAATAAAGTGGTTATATTTTAATATGTTTATTTTGCCTTCAGTTGTAAATCATACTCTTGCATAGAATCTTAAGTTGGCAGTTATTATTTTTCAAATGATAGAAAATATTTTTTGATTTTTTTCTTTTAACTTCACATTGTTAAGATTAAGAAGCTATTTACCATTCTTATTGTTGCTATATTGAAAATAAGTTGCCTGATTTTTCAATAGTTGCTTTAATAACTTCCTCTTAACTCTCCCATTTTATATGTTAATTTTTATCATTCTGCACTGGCACTAAAATGGGCCTAGATGTAATTTGTGTGTGTGTTTAAAATTCATAGCATTACATATCTGTCATTGGTTTTAGATATTTCTCAGTTACTGTCTCTTCAAATAATTGTCTCTGCCTGTGTTTTCTGCTCCTCTTCATGAACTTCAGTTATAAATGTGCTCTTTTCCGCTATATCTCTGTGCTCTTTATGCCCTTTTATATATCTTCTATCCATCTGTCTTTCCACACTTACAATGTGTTATTCTGCTTACTATCTTGATCTTCAAGTTCTGTGAAGTCTACAGGTAAATTAATTTGTTGAATTCTTGGTTTGAATCACTTTATGCCTTAAATTTTCATGTGATTACTTTTAACAATTTCTACATCTCTGTTAAAATTATCTCTATTGTCATCAAATTCATTATACATATAATATGCTATTAGTCTAACATCTGAAAATTATTTTCCTTAATTCCTTGTTACTGTTGTTGGTTGTTCTTGTTGCTTTTATTTTCTTTTCTCTTGATTTTATATGCCTGGGTATTGTTGATTAAATGTTTAATACACCTAACATTTATATGGATTTACATACATATTTCTTCTAAAACATTTTAGAGATGTCTGTCTGCTTTGTAATAATTTTTGTCCTCCAGGGAGAATTTGCTTTCGATTCTGGCAAACTGAAATGCTAGGGATACTCCACCTTAATCTGACTGCACTATTTGAACCTGGGCGTCAGCATTAATGGTGCTTTGCTGTTCTTGTGTCATTCCCCTCCAAAAGTATAGACTTGCTGGAATTATACCTGAAGACTATGGTGATGACAGAATCTTCCTTCCTTACAGTCTTAGAGATTAAGTTTTCACTCTGACCACATAAGAAGGAAGAAAGTCCTGATTAGTTCTAAGGCCTGTTGGCCCCTTTTTTCATTCAGATTCTTAGCTCTGGGCACATATTTCAGAGTCCGCGTTTGTCTCAAGGGTCAATTAACACACAAAACTAGAGATTCAGCCCTCCAGGATTTCTTCTTTTTTTTCTTGCATCCTTGAATACACCCCTGCTGGTACTTTTAATTTCTCATGGATGTAGATGAATTTCTTTTTCAGTTAATAGTGCTGTGTTCAGGTTGATGACACTCCACAAGCCAAGAACATGTGAGAGTTATTATCATTCACACAAAGCATATCTGGTCATGGTGGGCTCAAGCTGGTCAAGGCTGACTCGATACAAAGGGTCATTGGTATCATTGAGTTTCTCTAGTAGCCCTGTGGATGGTCTGATGGAATCTTCCCTATGTAGTCTTGAGAGTTGTGAGGTGGGATTTTCTCCTCAGCACTTACATAGATGCATAGCAGAGAGAAAAGGAAATGGTGGATCTTAAATGATGTCAGGCTGTAGATACTCTATCAGATTCCTCCTCTTACTCAGTGCTCTCTCTGTCCTTTCTCTAGTCCAACAATGCTTGTGTGTGTGTGTGTGTGTGTGTGTGTGTGTGTGTGTGTGTGTCTATATGTGTTCTAAAATGAAATCTGTGCAGATTCTTTCACCTGTCAATTAACTCGCAATCTGTGAAGTAATAATTTACACTTAATTAAATCAAATCACATTCACCTGCTAATCTGTGTTACTAGGTAGATTTTAAATAAGCTATTCCATCATTTTGCAAAGAGGATGTTTCATAACAATTTTTATATTCTGAAATAATTCATAGTAAAAATAGTGTGGATAATGTTGCTTCTATGTAATTAAGGGTTGAAACAAAATAACCCAATAAGTAATAATTGTTGAATGTTTTCTATGTTTGCTATTCAATATTACAAAACATTTTATGCATTAAATGTACTCATTTTCTAAAATTTATTTAATTTTTGTAAAAGCTCCAGAATATTTTGAAGATATTTTTCATTGCTACATGTAGAAAAACCAAAGAAAGCAAGTTACAGTAAAAACCTGAAAGTCACACAACTATTAAGTGAAACAGCCAACATTCCAGCCAAAGTTATATAGTTCCAGTTCCTATATTTTGTGCTGGCATGGAGCAGTATTCCAAAAGCATCCTTTCTGAGGTACACACCACATTTCCCAGTTATTAATTGGTCAATTCGGATACAAAATGTAGCTAGATCAATGCACTCTCTTTGTTCAGGGCTGCTACACTGTGACAGGCAAGTTCTTATGTTATTGACCATAGTGATACACTATATTGTCAGCCCCCAGGCTGTTGACTGTGGGGTAAAAAATCTGTCCTAGAACCACCATTACTTACCTTGAGAGGGACACCAAGTAACATCATTACTATTTGTGATTAGATTGGGAACCTGCCCTGGTTTTTGTTGGTGCAAAATCAAGTAGCTACAGATGTTTTCATTGTTCTTTTCACTGATGATGTTGCTTCTGAAGCTTTGTCTGCAGGTTTCAAATTCGTACAATACAATTCCTGCATTGCCAACTGAAAGGGAAAAAAAATCACAGGAAAGATGGTATCACAGGTTAAAATATCATGCCCCATGATCCTCTCAGGTCACCCAAATGTGTCCGTGCTCTGTGAAAGGTTACAATTCACAGACACAAATAGATACTCAAAATACACCTTACTATGAGAAGAAATCAATTCCATAATTTCATGGGAACCTGCATAGACTTTCCTCAATGGGTATCATAGCAGCAGGTAACAGAGAACTGAGTACCTTGTAATCATTCTATACATGACTGAGGCAGACACATACCATAAGCCAGGGAGCAGGCTTGGAAACGAATCTTGGAAAATTATGCAAAGCAATTCCATGTTGAGTTATTTTGAGATTTTCGGGCCCAGTGCAGGTGAATTCACAGCTGTCTCACATCGATGCTTTCTTGCCAGTATTTTCAGTCAGTAAAAAAACTATGTGGAACCACTCACTTAAGAGTCCAAATCAAGGATCTGGCAGAGCCATTGTCTTCTGCACTGCTCCATGTTCTTCTCTTCAGCAGACCCAGTTGGTTCTGTCCCAGACTTTGTTACACTATAACCTGCAGGTCCTGCAAGATTCATAGGGAGGATGCTGGGGCACCCAGAAGCCAAGATATGTTCAACAGTCCAATCAACTGTGATGATGAATTAAGAAAATCACATTTGATCAGATCCAAGATGGTGACAGAGCTAGTCAGAGTTTGCAAGTCTCTGTGTGAATGAGTGTATGCAAGGACGAATTTGTGTGTGTGTAGACATGTAGGTGGATGTACGAACGTCTGACTGAATGGAGTCCTGAGAGTGAGCACCCTGGTGAAGCTATGTCTACTTTGGAGGCTCTCTCCCAAGTACTTCCCATTGCACAGAAACAGGTGCAATCTTTGGAAACTTACAAGACCCATTAAGACTCACCTTGGAGCAAGCAGCAGGGAATGACCACTGCTAGGTGTCTAGAGCCAGGTTTCACCACTGCCAACTATGTTGGCACCAAGTGGGCACTGACAACAAAGCCCACAGCAAGAGTGTAGCAAGGAGACCAGCTTCTTGAACCCAGTGGAGAAGATGCAAGCCTGCCAACTTCACTCTTCTTTTGAAAACTAGACAGAGAAATGCTCCAGTGTCCCCATGTGTGGTGGAGTTGTGTCCTAGTACCGAGGGAAGTCAACCCTCACCTCTCTGGGTTTGTGCTCTGTGAACCAGAGGGACAGAACAGGTGCAGAGTTCTAGTTGCCCCATCACCCACATTGGCTCAACTGCAGGACCTTGGGTGGAATCAGAGGAAGACAATGTAGCCAAAAAGGGTAGGGTTGATTGATGAACTGATCCAACTGCCTATCCCATTCCCCCAGCAGTTTGAAGTATCTGACCCATGTGGAAGGAAGCCTGGTCAGCCACCAAAGGCCAAACACAGATAAAGCCAGAGCTTGCACTTACACACTGAGGGTATTCTTCTGTGGGTGAGACTGCCAGATGCACTGGCAGCCTCCAGCTAAGGAACCTAAAATATCAGAACCTGCTACAAGTGGAAACTCTATGCTCATGAAAATTTGTATTTTTCACATATGAATACATTTTTGCATGAGAGTTTTTTCCTTTTATTCCCCTCTTCTAGTCACACATGGGTATGTATGTGAGAATAAGTACATTGTTTTTCAATTGGTTGTTTGTTTTGATGTTGCTTTTTGCTTTTGTCTTTCTGTTCTGTTTTGTTTCTCTTCTCTTCTTTCCTTTTTTCTTCTGCTCTTCCCTGGTTTTTTATTTGTTTGTTTGTTTGTTTGTTTTTGCTTAGGCTATTTTGGACTCAGGGGTCACACATAAGTTTGCATTGTATGGGCATATTGGGTAGTGGTGGAAATTGAGTACTATGGATCTCACACCCCAGTTTGTGAACACTGTGATCTACAGGTAGCTTCTAAATCTCAGTTCATCACAGGATACCTTATTTAACCCTCTCAGTTACAAAGAGACAGCACAGCTCCCAACTTCCAGGCTGGTTTCAAAATTGCCCATATCCAGAGTCTCTACCTAGGGAAGGATAGAAGGCTGAGCAAATTACAGAAGCAAATTTATTCCCTCTCTCACTGCATAACAGAATTAAAGAGAAAGGAAAATCTGTCACAAAAGAAGAAAAGTCAATGGAAGAATAGGTAAACCCCAGAGTCTTAAAAGATTGTACCAAAAGTACAGACATTGGAGCTCAAACAATAGAGAATGCTCAGAATGACTGATCTCAGACAACAAAGGCAGAAATAAGGGAATGAATGGACAGAATAAACAAATGTCAAGAAGGGCAAGATGAAAAAAATGAAAGAAATGGCAACAGAGATATTGTTCATTAAAAAAAACACCACCCATGAAATAAATAAACTTACAAGCATGGAAAGTATAATTAACCAGGCAGAAGTAAGAATATCAGAGCTTAAATATCAAAACATGGAATTAACCCAATCTGTTAAAAACATAGAAATGATGCTTAAGAAGAAACAACAAGACTCGAAGATATGTGCAATTAAATCAAGATTCCAAAATTATGCCTGATCAGTCTACCTGAAGTACAAAGGGAGACAGAAAACACCTTGGAACAAACATTCCATGAGGTTGTCTAAGAAAACTTCCCTCAGTTCATCAAAGGCACAACCATCCAAACACGAGAGATTCAGAGTGCCCCTGCAAGATATCTAATGAGAAGACCAACTTCTGATGCATAGTAATTCACTTACACAAAGTAGGTATAAAAGAAAAACTCCTAAAAGCAACAAGAGAGAAATATCAAATTACCTACCGGCAAAAATCAATAGAATGGTACCAGACTTTTTCACAGAAACCCTATAGGCTAGAAGAGTCAGGATTTCAATCTTTAAAGTTCTTTTTTTTTTTTTTTTGAGTTAGAGTCTCACTCTGTCACCCAGACTGGATGGAGTGCAGTGGCTGCTCCCGACCACCACAGCTTCAACCTGCTGGGCTCCGGCAATCCTTCTGCCTCAGTCTTCCAAGTAGCTGGAACTACAGGTGTGCGCTACCATGCCCAGCTAATTTTAAAAATTTATTTATTGTAGAGATGAGATCTCGCCAAGTTGCCCAGTTGTCTCGAACCCACGGGTTCAGGCAATCCACTCACCTCAGCCTCCCAAAGCGCTGGGATTATAGGCTGAGCCACCGAGCCAGTCTTAAAGCTCTTAAATATAAACAATTCCAACCAAGAATACCCCACCCATGTAAGCTAAGCTTCATCAGAGACGGAGAATTAAAATCCTTTCCAGACACCCAATCCCTACTAGATTTTGCTACTTCCAGACCAGCTCTACAAGGGTCACTTAAGAAGGTGTTAAACACAGAAGAAAGAATAGAAGAATGGCCATGCACTTCACAAGAGTACAAGAAAACACAGACCCAAGAGCGCCTAAAACATGTGTATAGAATGAAAACACACATATATGTCAATGCAAAAGATAAAAGAAAGCAAACAAAAAAAGAGACTCATGGCTGAGATAAGCTCTCACATTTCAATAATTAGTCTGAAGGTTAATGAACTAAACATAGAATATCAAATTGGTTATAAAAGCATGACCCAACAATATGTTAGCTACAGGAAACACATCTCACTACATGGCACACCCACATACTCAGTTAGAGGATGGAAAAAAAAAAATTCAAGTGAACAGAAAAAAAAATGCAGGAGTTGTGATTCAATGACAAAACAGCCATCAAGTTATCAAAAATAAAAGAAGTTAAAGAAGGACACTACATAATGATAAAGGGTTCAATCCACCAGCAAGATATATCCTTCCAAATATATATGCACCCAACACAGGAGCACAATAATTTATAAACAACAATTTAGTAAGCTAAAAGAGAACATTGACTCTAACACTATCATAACTGGGGGCTTAAACTTCTCACTAACAACCTTAGATAGATCATCAAGGCAAAAAGTCAATACGGTGTTCAGGAACCTCAGCTTGACGCTTGACCAAATGGATTTAATAGATACATATTTACAGAATACTTCACCCTACAACTATAGAATACACATTCTACTAGTCTTCTCATGGAACATACTCCAAGATCAACCACATTCTTGAGCATAAATCAAATTTAAATAAATTTCATGAGTGAGATGATATCATACGCCTTCTTAGACAACAGTGGAATAAAAATAAATATCAACACCAGCAAGATTCTCTCAACACATACATAGACATGGATGCTAAACAACAGACTTCTGAATGACCACAGGATCAACACAGTTATCAAGACAGAAATTTAAAAATTTCTGTAAATGAAAGAAAAAGAGAACCCATCTTACCAGAACCATACAAACAGTACTAAGAGGGATGCCATACAAACAGTACTAAGAGGGACATTTATTCACCTGCACACACCTATATTATAATAAGAGAAAGATTACAAGTAAACAGCCTAACATCACATCTAAGAGAGCTGGAAATTCAAGACCACCAAAACACTAACTTCAGCAGAAGAATCCAGATCATAAAGATAAATGTCCAACCACAGGAAATAGAAGACAAAAATATATGCAAAAAATAAACAAAAAAAATCTGTGTTTTTTTTGGAAAGAATAAATAACATTGACAGACACTCTAGTCAGATTGACCAAGAAAAAGAGAGACAAAGTCCAAATAAACACAATTAGAAATGAAAAAGATGAAGTTACAACTGATCCTGAATAAAGCTGATAAATTGTGAGAGTACTATAAACACCTGTGAGGAAACAAACTCAAGAGCTTCAATGAATTGGAGGACTTTCTGACATCACACAACCTCCCAAGGTTGAAACAAGAAGAAACTGAAACCCCTGACAGACCTATACAAACCCAAGAAATTGACTTAATCATAAGAAAGTTTCACACACACACACACACACACACACACACACACACACACACACTAGCCCCTCCCCTGATGACTTTCCAATTGAATTCTATAAAATATACAAAGAGAAGCTGAACCCATTCTATCAAAAGTATTCTGTCAAATTAAAACAGATGAAACTCTACCCAAATTGCTTTATTATGCTCACATCACTCTAATACCCAAATCTGGTAAAGACCCAATAAGGAAAGAGAATTATAGACCAATGTTCTTTATGAACATAGATGCAAACATTCTCAATAAGATGATAGCAAGTAGGATCCAACAACACATGTCAAGAATCATCTACCATGACCAAGTTGTCTTCATTCCTGGGATGCTGGTTGAACACTTCCAAGACCACAAATTTAATTGAATACATTGGCAGATGTAAAAACAAGAACCACATGATCACATCATTGGATGCAGAAAAAGCTTTTGACAAAATCCAACATCTCTTCTTGATAAAAACCCTGAACATCTAGGCAAAAAAGGAACATTCCTTAAAACAATAAAAGTGATCTATGTTAAACCCACAGCCAATAAACCTCTCAAAAGTTGGAAGCATTTCCCTTGAAAAATGAAAGAAGACAAGGGTGTCCACTCTCACAACTCATGTTCAACACAGTATTGAAAGTCCTAGCCATAGCAATCAAGTACTAGAAGGAAATCAGAGGCATCCAAATAAGATAAGAGAAAGTTTAGCTATCCCTCTTTGCAGATGATATCATTTTATACCTTGAAAACCATGGGGATCTGCCAAAAACTTCCTACCACTCATGAATGACTCTGGAAATGTCTCAGGGTACAAAATCAATGTGCTAAATAGTTGCATTTTTATACATGAATAACAAACATGCAGAGAACCAAATAAAAAGCACAATCCCATTTGCAATAGCCACACACAAATAAAGAAATACATAGGCATCTTCCTAACTAGAGAAGTGAAAGACCTATTCAACAAAAACTATAAAACACTTCTCAAAGATTTCAAAGACAAAAACAAATGAAATAACATTCCAGGCCTAATGGATTGGAAGACTTAGTATTGCTAAGATAGCCATGCTATACCAGGCAATCAACATATTCACCACAAAACCCATTAAAATACCTACATCATTCTTGTCAGACCTGGAAAGGATAATACAGAAATACATATGGAAATATAAAAGACCACGAGTAGCCAAAACAATCCTGAGCAAAAGAAATAATGCAGGAGGCATTGCACATCCAGACTTTAAAGTTTAGTGTAAGTCTACAAAAATCAAGAAAGTCAGATATTGGTCTAAAAACTGGCATATAGATCAATGGAACAGGATAGAGATTCCTGAAACAAAACCTCCATTTGTCAACCAATTCATCTTCAAAAATCATCCACCAACAACCACTGGAGAAGAGGCCCTATTCAGTAGATGGTGCTGGGAAAACTGGCTGACTACATGCACAAGAGTTTTACAGGACCTCTACCTATCAACCTACACAAAAATCAACTCTAAATGGAACAAAGGCCTAAACAAAAAAACTCAAGCTATAAAAATCTAAGAAAGTGCAGGAGAGATGCATATGCACTTTGGAATAGGCAAATAATTTCTGATCATATTCCAAAAAGTATATGCCTTAAGAGATAAGGTAGACAAGAGGGACTGCATCAAACTGAAAAGCTCTTGCAAAGCAGTAGAAACAATCAAGAAACAGAAAGAGAGCCCACAGAATGGGAATAACTATTTGCCAACTGTATAACTGACGACGACTTGGCATCCAGGATCTACATGGAACTTAATGAAGCCAAAAGGAGAAATAAAAACAGGCTTATGAAAAAGTGGCCAAAGACATAAGCAGACATTTCTCAAATGAAGATATATAAACAACCAACAGATACATTGAGATACCACTTAACACCAATAAAGATGGCCATCTTCAATAAATCAAAAATCAACAAATGCTGATGTGAATGCTGAGAAAAGGGAAGGCATTTACACGGTTGGAAGGAGTGCAAAGTAATACACTCTCTACGGGACACAGTGTGATGGTTTTTAAAAGAACTGTAAATTGATCTTCCATGTGACCCAGCAATCCCCCTGCTGGGAATATACTCAGAGGAACACAAAATGTTCTACACAAAAGACACGGATACACAGATGTTCATTGCTACAGTATTTACAACAGCAGATACATGGACCTACCCTGCTGCCCATTGAAAGTGTAGTAGAGAAAGAAAATGTGGTACACAGACACCACAGAATGCTACACAGTCATAAAGAAGGACAAAATTATGAACTTTTCAGCAACTTGACTGGATTTAGAGCCCATCATACTCAGTTATCTATCACAGAAACAAAGAACTGAATACCACATATTCTCACTTAGAAGTGGGTCCCGAATATTTATCATAATACTAGAAGAAAGGGATAAACAGTAGCAAGACACTGCCAGGGTAGGAATCATGGGGATTATAACCTGACAATGGATACCAGGTCCTAAACCAGGTGAAGTGAGTTCCAGATGGAGGCCAATGTTTCACCTGCTTGTAAACCACTCATCTACCTAATTCTAATTCTTGTGCCCTACATCTCTATAAGAAAATAAAGTAAAAAAAAAAATAAATTCATATACATATGAACTTAAACTCTTTTGGGCATATATATATATATGCCCAAAAGAGTTTAAATTGTTCTACCAAAAAAAAAAAAAAAAAAAACCAAAAACTTCCACTCATATGTTTATCAGGTCAAATTATCAGGAAATAGTCTCAGTCCTTAATCTTATTCTGGTATTGACTAATGTGAGTGACCACAGTTGTGTCATGTTATATGAATCTTTTTTTTTTTTTTTTTCGAGTTGGAGTCTCACTCTGTCGCCCAGACTGGAGTGCAGTGGCTGCTCCCGGCCACCGCAGCCTCGACCTGCTGGGCTCCGGCGAATCCTTCCACCTCAGCCTTCCGAGTAGCCGGAATTACAGGCATGCGCTACCACACCCGGTTGATTTTTTTGATTTATTGTAGAGATGAGGTCTTGCTGCCCAGGTGGGTCTCGAATCCGCGGGCTCAGGCAATCCGCTCACCTCAGCCTCCCAAAGGCGTGGGATTACAGGCTGAGCCACCGAGCCCGGCTGTTATATGAATCTTATCAGGCCATGTTCATCAACACAATCATTGCTGATATGGCTGATATGGCTACCAATTGTAGGTGAGCACAAGCAGCTTGAATACACAAGTTTTTTCCTGATATAAGACCAGCTGTGGGAATGTTCTATTTAAGATTTCAAAAATCACAAAGTCATTTCCATTATTGAAAAAGCTTAGTAATTTAGAGTTGAGGAAAACAACATTAAAGAGTAATATGTGAAATTGTTTATTTTAGGAATTACCTGTTACATTTGAATGTAACACTGTTGGTTTACATGCAGAAAAGAAAACCATGATAGAGTGAAAACAGCTAAGGATTCAAGAAGGAATTCTAATTTAAACTGCCTTAAAGAATAATACAAATTTTAAATCAATAGAGTAGATGCTTTTGTTTTATTATTTTATTTTTCAGTGGGGGAGTACAGGCTACTGCATCTATACAGGTTGACCTCCCCTGGTGGCAGCAGAAGCTATCCAGGAGTTATACATATGGAAACTCTCCAGGAGTTATACATATGGAAACTCTCCAGGAGTTATACATATGGCCTTTCAGCTTCCACTTGAAAGAGGGTAGATTTTTGGAAGCCTTTCTTTATTGTGGAACACAACGGAGCCACGCTGGATTATGTTGGCAGCATGACTGAACACAATGAGGATTTGTCTGGAAATTTAGACAGTGCTTTGTCAACACTGGGATAATTCAAATATATAATGATGAAAAAACAAAAATGTGTCATCATCCCATCTATGTCTTCCCCCTGCTTCCCTTGTATTCTCATTTGAGAGTAATCAGAGTATTAAATCATTATCCAGTAGAGGATGGTACAAAATGAGTTGGAGCCATCCTTGAGCAAAAGCAAGTTGAGGGAAAAGGTCGAGCTCTGAATACAGTTATTGAATTATTCTGAGAAATCCCTCCAGGCTTCTCATCTGTCCCCCACACCAGGCTTTAGTAGATGTTCAATAGACTGATTATTAATAAATGAATGGAACAATTTGACTTAGAGGAATCAATGGTTTTGTTTTAAAGAGGTTGTACAACACTGTGTTGGATTACTATTCATAGTATTCTGTCCCTTCTCCCCATTTCTTCTGGAGGAATACAATTCCTTGTTCCATTGATGTTGGGCTAAATCATTTGACTTGACCAATGAGATGTTAGAAGGAATAATGCAAGCAAAATTTTTAAACATACTTGAGGTCGTGCCTTTGCTGTCATTATAAGAAGAGCTTCCCCTGGCAGGTTACTACTTCCTCAGCCTGGGCAGAAGAGTTAGACACATTGAATAGAACACAGCCCAGCCTGCAGTAAGGAAAGCCTGACTTCACCCAAGTTTGAAGGAGAGCAGTCTATCAGAGGTCATTCTAGAGCATCTAAACACAATCAATTCGTAGGCACCTGAGTGTGTTTGTTACATAGCAATACCTGACTGATACAACCACTGAGTATCAAGTACTGTTGTTCTCAAAAGAAGACTTAGATGCTAAATACTGCAGGGCCATATGCAGGGTCATGGTCCTGGTTAGAACTTGGTGAAGTTTAAATCTTTGTGTCAAGAGGTTATAGCAGAAGAAATGCCTTTTATATTAATTCACACATCTATTATCTTTATCAAGAGCCTATCATGTGCTATACACTCTGCTAAGTACACAAATAAAACCTCACAATAAAAAACAAATCTCTACTTTTGAATTTGAAGGACCATCACTTTGCTTTTGTTTAGGGAGATTCAATCATGGTTATTCTAAATACAATATATGTGGTTCCTGCCTGCATTCTCTCTATTAATAGACATATGGACCTCTTGAAATTTTCCAGTGGCATCTTTTTAGAGAGGAGGAGATGGGAAAAAAGTTCCTCTATTTATTTTTAAGGCCACTTGACTTTTATAACAGTTAAGACTCTTTTTACTGTGAGAGATGGAAACCCAACTTGAAGTGGATTAAGTGTAAGAAGAAAACTATTAATAAACTCACTTAACTGAAGATTACAGAAAACTGGCATCAGAAAGGGTTTAAACTATATCATTATGGCTCACTTTCTCCTTAATCCAAGTCTGATTATTTGGAGTTGATTTGATGAAATATTTTTAAAGAATAATAAATATTGATTTGGGAAAAAAACAGACTGGAATTTAAAAATCCAAAAGGGAAGCTGTTTTTATATAATACATGAAATATGAACTTTTATGTGTCTAGTTTTTGAATGGAAGTATCTATAGCAGGAATCTTCCCCGTCTCACCAATGTTCACATGCCTTCAGGTTGAAAGAAACAATATTAAAGGGAAAATATTAAGCAAACTTGGGCAAAAGGATTCAGGAGTTGATCAGAAATTCAGATACATTTATTCCTTGTATTTTAGTGATCTTTCCTAAGATCCGTGCTAGTACCTCATTCTTTGTGAGAATGAGGAAAAAATAATAGAAATAAGCATTCAATCTTCAGTTATTGGCTGTATCTATAGGTAACTGTCAGGTTTCTTAGATTAGGTACCACATTTTCATTATCATTAAGAGAGAGAGATGGAACAGTCTCACTCTCCTGCCTCACTCCTGGAAAAGCCACTAGGCTATTTTGTAATTAATGAACTATATCTTTTTTGTCAAAGGTGCAAAGTAACTTTGAATTCAAAGTCACTTCACACCTATTAATAACTTGTTTTAAGTGATCTCTACACACACTGAGTTGTGGAAAGCACCATCATGATTTTGAACATGATGAGCTATACTATTTATTTGAATTGAATCAGTAAAGAGAAGAACATTCTGTGTTCAGTGGGAGGAGCAGCTAGACCACTGATCTTAGATTTGTGAAGAAGATGCTTATGTCACAGTACTTTCCCTGAAATTTAATATAAAAAGGGTGAATAGTCTCATATCCAAGAAAACTAATATATCACATGGTCCATACTACAACCCAGAAAGTATTTTTAAATATCTGTAGTTCTGTGGCTCGTATGCAGGTTGAAAAAAAATGCTAGAGTATCAGATCTTTCTTTAACATTGTCCTTTAAATTCCTTTCAACAATTGTTTACTGTGCATATGCAATGTATATATTGAATATATATGTTATATACATGCCAACACAGAAATACACACACAAAACATTCTCACAGTAAGTTATAACACTGAACAAAATCCCCAGACCAAGATGTACAGGAAAATATTTGACCATGCTATTGACAAATAAGTGTTTTTCATTCTTTCCAATTTTAAAAGAGATTTTATATATAATTTTTATTAATTGCAATTAGCAAGTAAAGATAGGTGTATTTTATCAACATGTAGCTTTTTATTTTATTTATTTTAGATTCAAAGTGTACACATGCATGTTCATTATATGGATACGTTGTGTAGTGGTAGGGATTGGATCGCAGAGGGCCTGTTCTCCAGGTAGTGAACCATGTGCCCCATAAGTAGTTTCTGAATCCTGACTTTCTCCCGACAGCATCTTGATTTTGTCTCCAGTGTCTATTATTTTCATCTTTGTGATTGTTTAGCACTCACATATGAGTGAGAACATGCAGAGCTTGCTTTTCTGTTCCTGCATCAGTTCACTTAGGATTATGATCGACAGCTCTCTCCATGTTGTTGCAAATGATGTGATTTCATTCTTTTTTATGACTGTGTAGTATTTGATGGTGTACAAGGGGGAAGCTACAAAAAAATGGAAGTTATATTTTGAGGGACAGGACTCACAGTATAGGCTAACCCCACTCGTTTAGTGTTCTAGAAACCCATCAGAATCAGTGTACCAGCTAGCAGTATTGTGAGAGACTGCTTTCAGTCTCAGTGAATTTTTTTTTGAGATCCTTTAAACATGATTGCCCATTTTATGATGTGTTATTCACGAGTGCACATGCCACATAGCACTGAGTGTTTGGTAGTTTTTGACCAAAAGTGGTATGACGCCAGTGCCCCCACCTCCCTATTCATTCATTCTTGCCCTGAGCGACTCTCTTTTTGTTTGTTTGTTTCTCTGGATAAAATAAACATCCTCTCAGGCAAACGTTTTGCTGATGTGAAAGTGATAAAACAAAAAACAGTAGAAGCACTGAAAGGCATCAAAACTGATAAGATCAAAAACTCTTTTGAGTAGTGAAAAAGTACCTAAATAGGTGTACTGAATCAAAGGGTGAGTACTTTGAAGGCAAATGAAGTTTAAACATAAACTTCAATGAATACACGACTTTAGGTATGTTTTTCCTGTATTGATTTCTTTTCCTTTGTGTAGATCCTTAGCTGTGGAATTTCTAGGTCAAATGACATTTCAATTTTTAGTTCTTGGGGAACTCTTTAGACTGTTTTCCATAAAGTTTGAACTATTTTACAGTCCTTGCGGCAGTGTATGAGTGTTCGCATTTTCCACAACTGCACTAACATCTTTTGTTCTTTGACTCTCTAATAATGGTCATTCTGTCTGGTGTGTGGTGATACCGCATTGTCGTTTCAATTTGCATTTCGCTGATGATAAGTGATATTAAGCATTTTTCCATATATCTGTTGCCTGGCTGTGTGTCTTCTTTGAGAATTGTTTGTTCATGTCCGTTGCCCACTTTTGATTTTTTTTTTATGTTGAGTTGCTTGAGTTCCTTGTAAAGTCTGCATATTAGCCCTTTGTCTGAGACATAACTTGAAAATATTTTATCCCATTCAGTAGAGTTTCTGTTCACTTATTCATTATTTATTTTGCTATGCAGAATCTTTTTAGTTTAATTAAGTCCCATTTGTCTATTTTAGGTGTTGTTGCAGCTGCTTCTGGGGACTTTGTCATAAATTATTTGCCTAGGCTAATGTCCAGAAGAGTGTTTCCTAGATTTTCTTCTAGGATTTTTATAGTTTCAAGTCTTACATTTAAGTCTTTGATCCATCTTGAGTTACTTTTTGCAGATGGTGAGAGATGGGAGTCCAGTTTTATTCTTCAGCATATGGCTAGCCAATTTTACCAGCACCATTGATTGAATAAGGTTTCTCTTCCTTGTTGTTTGTTTTGTTTTGTTTTGGCATTGTCAAATGTCAGTTGATTGTAAAAATGTGTTTTTATTTCTGGATTCTCTGTTCTGTTCTATTGGTAAATCTTGTTCTTGTTCTTGTACCAGTACCATGCTGATTTAGTTACTATAGCCTTATCATATAATTTGAAGGCAGGCAGTGTGATGACTTTGCAATTGTTCTTTTTGCTTAGAATTGCTTTGTCCAAGATCCTTGTTTACTCCATCTAAACTTCATGATTTTTTTTCTAGTTCTGTGGGAACGAAGTTGCTATGAATGGAATTACATTGAATCAGTAGATGACTTTGGGTCATTGTAACAATATTGATTCTTCCAATTCATGAACATGAGATGTTTTTCCATCCTGAATTTTTATGGTTTTAAATTAAAATTTACCGAAAGGTTTAATGTTTTGCTTCAAAACTGCATTGAATAAAGAGTTTGAAGCCTCAAAGTGGTGTGTTATTTTGTCACTTTGTTCCCTAGTTCCATAAATGACAATGACATTTTCATAATTTAGAGCTTGGTAAATGTCCCTAGAATATGCTACATTTCACCCAGCTAATCCTCCTTCTCAGTGCTCTCTCAATATTTTTTTCTAATCTAGAAGTTCCCACATTTTTTGCCTAAAAATGAAAGAGTGTTCCTCCATCTTTTGATTTGCGGCCAAGCTACACAAATCTATAATTTGTGAAATAATAACCTAGACTTAAATTAATACACATTCACCTTTTCATTGTATTGTTTATAACAGATCACTGCACAGCCTGATCAAAATAACTCCAGAGTTTCTCACTGCTCATTAGATTGTCTCTGATTCCCGAGTTTCTCTTGAAAAATGAAACACAATTTCATGTTTACCCTTTTGCAACAAATCTGTATTGGATAAATCTGTATTGAGTCCCAATTGTAAACGAGGAACTGTGCTAGGGGCTAAGTTTAAAGAAGACCAAAAAAAAAAAAAAGAGAGAGAGTGAGAGGGAAACTTTGATTTTAAAACCTTGTGAAATTCATAGGAAAGATCATGAATACACTCAGGGATATTTATTCAGACATACCTCAGATGAAGCTGGCAGAGGCTACAATTCTGTTTCAGATGGGAGTAGTTGTGGAGCCAAATTTTCTGTCCAATGGTGACAGCAAATCCTTTCACTAAACGTAAAAAAAAAAAATCCCATTAGTTATTGCTGGAAAGAATAATGGAAAATATGAGTGCACATGCATACCTATAACCTTTTGAAAATCAAAACTACTAACTCAAGTTTCATAGTTCTTTTATTTTTAGACATGGAGGAAATAGTCAAAATACTGAATCTCGTTTACTTACATTTGTTTTTTCTTTCCCAATCCATTACCCGGTTTATTTTATTTTTCATTTGTAATTCATTGAGTTTCATGTGCTTTTTTTGTATTCCATCTAGGTTTGTCTAATCTTTGCTGATTTCTGTTATTTATTTCAGTTGAATATGAATAATGTTAATATAATCCCCAAAGACACAAACACGCATACACAAACAAAAAATATATACACAGAAAACTGTCACATTTTCGATCTCCTCCCTCCCATTTCCATCTCCTATTCCTAATCCCTAATTTCTTCTGCTTCAGCTTCACTAGTGCCTGGGACTATGAGTGTCCACCACCATGCCCAACTAAATTTTAAAAAATTTTTTAGAGACACATTCTCGCTATATTGCCTAGGCTCATCTTAAACTCCCAGGTTCAGGAGTTCTTCTCCCTTCAGCCATCCAGAGTGGTTTGATTAAAGGCAAAAACCACTGTGCCTTACCTGTCATATTAACTCTTTATTTGTATATTATATTGAAAGAAGGTCATCCCAGTTATCTATGGTCTTTTGATTTAAATATTTATTTATATTTTATACCATTTTTTAATTTAATTTTTTACGTAGAAAGTTCCATGGATCGATTTGGTATATGGTTACAGTTTTAGAACATTTTATTCTAATTTGTGTTTAGTTCTATATTGCTTTGTTATACTTTGATTACCTTAGAGGACTGCACCATTCTTCCTTGCCTTATAGTTTCTTATGTAAGTTACTATCTCACTACTTTCCTAAAGATGTATGCATCTTAAATCTTTCCCTGTTTAATCTCAAAATACTCAACTTTGATGCTTGCATCTACAGTGTTTATTTGGAGCATAATGCATATACGCACTTAGCTAATTATATATGTAATATATTATATATATTTATATATTGCAATTAGCTTCTTGGTGTGTGTGTGTGTGTGTGTGTAATTCTTAGGATTAGAGACAAGGTCTGTTATAAAATAATGCCAAAAACAGTTTTTGTATTTTCTTTTCTTTCTTTCTTTTTTTAACCTATGCATGCATTTTTATTACAGCACTATTCATGATAGCAAAAACTTGAGACCAGTCATGCTGCCCATGGAAACTGGACTGAATATAAAAAATATAGTATATGTACATGATGAAATATTATGCAGCCATAAAGAAAGACCAGATTATGGACTTTGCAGCAACTTGGATGAATTTGGAGTCTATCATATTCAGCGATCTATCACAGAAACAAAAAACTGAACACCACATATTCTCACTCATAAGTGGACACTCTACATCGATCATAATTTTACAAAAAAGGATTGGCAGTGCCAGGACAATGAGTGAGAGGGGTACATATAATATTTATATTTTATTTTCACATTGAAAATGAGATTTTTGTCAGTCTCAGAGAACATATATAAAATTTAATGAATGTGGTAGCTCACTGCACTTTTTTTCTGCATCAGTAATCCCTACAACCTGAACTTCTGCTTTTTGACATTTGTTTTTAGTTTTAATTGTACATGTTTTTAATTCTGCATGCATTTTACTTGCCATAAGATACAGTTATTATTTATACAGTTAAAATTTTGGAAGACTTTTCACATATTTATCCATTCTATTCTTATTCACTCTTCTTAAGGCTCTACTTACATCAGAATTTGATTTTCTACTCCCTGAAAAAAGTGTTTTGTAATATTTATGTTATGGGTGGGCTTCCAATGATTTTTTTTGTTCATTATTTTGAAATATACATATTTTGCATTTATTGTAAAAAGTATTCTTGCATAGGATCCTCAATTCCCAGTTAATTTTTTCTACACTTTGAATATAAGTTTTATTGTCTTCTGGTTTACACTGTTAATCTTCAGGTGTTACTCACTGCTCTTACTTTTCCTCCCTTCCACTAATTCCTTTCTGTTCTGGCTTATTTGCCTCTCTTTAGTATTAGAAATATGATGGACATTGATATGATTTTTTAAAAAAAACATTTATCTTGTTTAGAGTTCATAGCATTAATTCTATCTATCATCAGTTTTATAAATTTCTCTTCTTTCATCTTTTTTTTTTTTTTTTTGAGTTGGAGTCTCACTCTGTCGCCCAGACTGGAGTGCAGTGGCTGTTCCCGGCCACCACAACCTCGACCTGCTGAGCTCCAGTGATCCTTTCGCCTCAGCCTTCCAAGCAGCTGGAACTACAGGTGCACGCTACCACACCCAGATAATTTGTTGATTTATTCTAGAGACGAGGTCTTGCCAAGTTGCCCTGGTGGGTCTCAAACCCGAGGGCTCAGGCACTCGACTCACCTCAGCCTCCCAAAGCGCGGAATTACAGGCTGAGCCACCAAGCCTAGCTCATCTTTTTAAAATATTACTTTTGTCTAAAATTCTCTCCTTTTCTCCTTGAACTCCAATTATATATTCATTTGATTTTCTTTAGTATATCCTATATACACGTTTACAAGTTTTCTAACCTCTGTTGTCCCAAGCTTGGGATATTAACTTTCTGTTTATCATGTCTCTTTTCAGCTCTCTCAAATATCCTATTAAAGTCACCTACTTATTTATTTTTATTTTTCCTTGAATGTTATATTGGTTTTTAAAAATATTTTTGGGTCATCAGTTAACATTCCTCATCATGTCACTTAGTATTTTAACTATTTTATATATGATTGTCCCCATATCAGAAAATTATTTATGTCTGTTTCGGTTGCCTGTTTTTTTTTTTTCCCCTTTTGATTTTATATGCCTTAATATTTTTGACTGAAAATCAGACTGGGTTTTTTTTTTTTTTTTTGTATTTAACATTCATGTATGTTAACACACATATTTGCTTGAAGACATTTCAGAAATTAGTATATGTCTGTAGAATGATATTTATTCTTCAGAAATAATTTGCTTTTGGTTCTTGCACCTGGAAATCTAGGATACATCACCTCAATCTAATCAGTGGCTGCACTACTTTACCTGGACTTTAGTAGTATTAGTGTCTTCTTATTCCTGGCTCATCCTCCTTCCCAGGGTACAGCTCTGCCAGGGTTCCAACTAAAGATTTGGGTATTTATCAGAATCTCTTTTTTTGCATTCTTTGAGGACTAACTTTAACTTCTGACCATGTGAGTTTTCTCAAAATTCTGCTTGACTTGGAGGCCTCTCAGCCTCTCTTTTCTTTCAGATTTTCAGCATGTGAGCTCCTATTTCTTAGCCAGTAAATGCTTTAATATACATCATAAAGAGAAAACTGGGACTTATTTTCTGAGTTTTTGTATTAGTCTTCCCAGGCTGCTTCAGTGAAATATCACAGATAGGGAGGCTTATGCAATATAGTGGAGGAACCAAAATTCCAACTAAGGGCCTGTGGTTCTAATCCCTCTGTTCTGTGAACACAGAATCCAGTCTTTCAAGATCTCTTACACTAAACTTTTTAACAGAGTCCCTCAATTATATATGAGTTATTTAGACTATTCATATTTCTTGGATCAATGTACTCTTTTGCTCATTTTTGTCATACTTGAGAAGGTAAATTCTTATGTTATTGAAAGTGGTAGCCTGATGCATCTTCTGACTACAGGCTGCTTGGTGTGGGAGTGAAATCTACCTCAGACCCATTCACTAAATCAGGCAGAGACATATGGGTATGAAAATACTACAGCTGAAAGGAGTGGGAGTCTGTCCTACTTTTTTGGTTGGTCAGAGTTCAAGAAGCTCATGATGTCTTGACTCACCATGCAGCTGAAGGTGTCTCATTCTCCTAAAGTTTTATCTGGAAGTTGGAAATTGAGGCAGCTCAATGTCATCATTAGCATCTGAAATTTTAAAAACGTATAAACACAAATGTATTTGAAGTTAAATACAGTCCACTCTATGACCCTATTCAACACTGTGAGTGCTCTGTGAGAATTCATATATCACAGACCCAAAGAAAATATACAAGATTCAATTTACAATGATAGAAAAGACCCTTTTTTCATCACATGACAACTGTTTATAATCTTCTTTCTTTCATGAGGCCAATTGTAGTAGCACAAGTGAGAGAAGCTGAACTTCTTGTATCCACCCTGTATACAGCTAAGGCAGACACCTACCCTTTGCCAGAGACCGTCCCTAAGGGTTTTGATCTGTAATCAAAGCCTGAACAAAAGGAGTGCAATGTCATCCCAGGTTGAGATACCCTGAATCTTTTGTCTCCTGAGCAGGATATTTCACATGTCATGTGTGGATGCTTCCTTCCTCCTCAGAATATTCAGTTAGTAAGAGAACTATGCAAAGCTTCTGATTTAACAGTTCAAACAACCAGAATTTTTTCAGATATAGTCATCATTTACAGATACACTTCTTCTGGTAATGATTAATGTGAGTGACCACAAGCGTGTTATATGACCCTTATGGGGCCAAAATCATCACAAATAATAATGACTGATACAGATACTATTCAAACTGCTTGAGTATAGAGTCATTGTCCTGGTGTGGGCCTAACCCTAGAAATGTTCTATGGCAATTAAATCAGCATTATGTGGTCAGTTTCCTTAGTAATAGAACTTGGAGATTAGAGTTAAGGGAAACAACATAAAAAAATGCAAAGAAATGAGTACAATAATATTCTTGTATTGTCTAAACTTGAAAAAAATCACAGTAAGGTGAAAATAGCAAAGAATTAATAAAGAAAGTTTAGACTACCTCAAAATAAAGTGAAAATTTGGATCAACAGAGGAGATTCAGTTTAATACTCATTGTTTATGATTTAATTTGATAAAGTTGTTTAAGAAGATAAAAATTACAGCTTGGGAAGTTAACAAAAAAGACACTGGAAACGGGAATCCCAAAAGGTAAGCTGTTGTTTTCTTTTTTTTCTGGAAAGGAATATCTATAACACTCTCTGTAGAGTGTTTGTCTCCTATTCCTTCCTCTACATTGTCCAAAGTGTTGAAAGAGATGAGGTTGGGTGGTGGGGTTGGTTTCTCAGGAACTGTGGACAAGAAGAGTTAGTTTTCTAGAGTCTGAGTTATATTAGGAGATCTTAAACATTGATATGTCTCCATAATAAAACAATGCTTGTGGTTATTGAGGGTAAAAATTAGTATATGTTGCATGTGGTGGAAATGTAGATTGATTTAGCCAAGTGGAGACAGTTGCCAGCTGTTTACTCCGAGATGGTAATAGAATCTCCCATCCTATAAATACCTCCAATAGTGTGATGCTGAAATTTCTCTTATTAGACTTATTGTCAGATTTCTATCCTTTTTAAATTCCAATAGGCCTCTCATTGTGGTAGAAGTGACACTATGTGTCTTTTGATTGTATAACAAGTCAAAAGAAGTTTTGAAACATCTGCCTGGTACTTTCGTGGACATGTAGATTGAGCTAAGCAGGAACATGCAAAAATTTACAACCTCGGTTAAAGAATCAGCCATCAGTTATCCTTGACATGACTTCATTCCTGGCTACCATATAACTGCATCCACTTAAGACATTCCAAGCAGAAATCTTGGTCAGCTCGGGAAGCACCTACAATCATAAAGATAAAAGCACAATAATGTCCATTGTTATATGCCATTAAGTTTAGAGATAGATGTTTTGAATCAATAGTAACTGAATGATAAATCATAAATATACTTGTAGAAAGAATATAGAAGTAAAGATCATCTATTGATAGTGCATGAAACTATGTAAATTATATACAAGCTTCTTAAATGATTTCTGCTATATTTTAAAGTTGGACATTCTGCCAAAGTAAAAAGCAACATATGATATGTTCATCAAAACCAAATAGAAATATACATAATGCAACTGAATAAAAGAATACATAAATAAATGTAAGATTGTACTATGCTCATGAATTGAATTACTTAATATTGTATATTTTCCCAAAATTTGTTGAAAACATTCACAATGAAAAACATTTGCAGACATTCAAAAAAAATAGTCAAGATATTCCTGGATCAGGAAAAACAAATTTGGAGGACTACTACTACTCAGTACCAAAGCCTATAATAAGTGACAATAATTAAAATAGTATGGTATCAGTGAAGTGTTAAAAAAAAGTAAGCAAGTTCAATCAGTTTGGGAATACAGAAACTGGTCCACACTTTTGTGGTTATTTTTTTTTTACAATAAAAATGCTATCACAGTGCAGTAGAAAATGCAAAAATAAATCAATTGTACTTGATCAGTTGGATATCCATATTAAATAAAAATAAACTTAAATGTCTATGTTTTACCATGTACAAAAACAATGATCAGTGGAATCATAAAGATAAAAAATAATCTTCTCCAAAACAGCATAGAAATATATTTCATGTTTCTAAAGGTAAAATCATAATTCTTAAAGCAAATGAACAAAGCACTAAGCACAAAGAAATGAATTAATAAAGTAGGCTTCATTAATATGATATTTATTGTATAATGTGTCAACCAAAAAAATAGTTTTGCTTGATGAATATTTATAGAATAAATGAACTACAGATATGAAGAATATAGGATTCAGAATTGTGATTAAATTGATGATGTCAGGGGAAGATAGGCTTATGAAACAGGAGATCAGATACCAGATAAAATTGCTGACTTAAGTATTTGCTTTGTGACAAAGACACAAAGTATTATTATATTACTAACATGAATAAATGAATAGTGAATGCTAAAATAAATAGATACTCATAAATAGACTAATGATATAAGTAGGCTATGGACTAAAATAACAATACAAAGCATCATCATCATTGTTTATTATTATTACAATGAATAAAGTTGAAGCACGTTAAAAATGATAGTATAAAACGAAAAGAAAAAAGGAAGGAAGGATGAAGATATTTGATAAGATAAAGAAATTAAAGAGTGAAAGAAAAAGAATGATAAAATAAAAAATCATGTAAATTTCAGAAGAAAATTCCTGAATCATGTTCTGCATAATCAATATAATGAAAGAAGAAAACAGAAAGTGGGATGAAAAATAGGGAAATATGTAATGTGTGAAAATGTAAGCATAGTTTTAACAACTCTTCAGGAATATAAGAAGAATAAAACTACCTACAAGATCTAAAACAAAACCCAGTATACTGGCCTGCAATTGATCAGATCAGTGATACAGAAAGCAAACTAGAGTCATATTTAAATTTCATGTATTAAAGAATCATGAGATTAAATAAAAAGAATTCCAGCAATTAAGGATGCCAAGGGGGAATATTCCTTGAGGTCAGGCATTTCAGACAAGATGGGCAATATAACAAGACCCTGTCTCTACAAAAAAATAAGATCACGAAAATATTAACCAGGAGTAGCGTTGTGCTCCTGAAGTTCCAGCTACTCAAGATGCTGAGAAAGCAAAAGGATTGCTTCAGCCCAGAAGATTGAAGCTGAGCTATAATTGTGCCACTGCACTCCAGCCTGTGTGATAGAGCAAAGTCTTGTCTTTAAAAAATGAATAAAAAGATTGATTGATAAATAAAAATAAGAATAAAACCGGTAGAAAAACAAAACAGAAACTCAACCCTAACAATTAAATATTTTTCTAATTAATTGGTCACAAGAACAAGAGCAATGAAACATTAATTTAAAATAATACTTCTAAGCCTGCTAATTGTTAACCACTAATAAATACAAATTCAAGTGAGTTATGATCACACCACTGCACTCCAGCCTGAATGACGGTATAAGACTCTGTCTCTTAAAAATTATAAAAATCAATGGAATCACACAATTCTACAAAACATTTACAAAATGAGAAAACACAGACTTTCACACATTATAAATTATAACAAAATAAAATAAAAATCTAAAGTACATAAGAAGTATTATTTTCAGAGATAAAAGTCAGGTCTGCTTCAGAGTCATAGTCTGCAAATCTATCTCTAATCAATTTGAAAGCATTTAGAATTTTGAAAAAAAAGAATAAACACACACATTCATATTCTATAAATCTGATTTGAACTAAGAAAATAATAAAATATGAAGAAAAATTCAATTGAAACTACATAGAGGGCAACCCCCATGGTCTTCTCCCATTGTAGGTGCTTTTCTGTCCTCTCAATAAATCCTGCTTTCAAAAAATGAATAAAAAGCTACATAGAAGTTATAACAAATATGAAGATTTACAAAAATAGAAATGCGTGAATGATTTATTACAACTGATCAAGAGTTAAAATAAAGTGCAGTACACCAGAAGAGGAAGCTGTGGTTTATGTCTGTAAAAGGTTTCTGGTAAAGCTTGAAATCATCAAAACCTAAAAAATAAACTAATTTGAAAATCTGTTGATAAATGCCAAGTTATTATATGTAAATAACACCCCAAATAGAACATATGGACTGCAATGCAATTTTATCATATGAAAGTGAACTGTTTATAAAATTGACAATATCCATCATACAAAGATAGGAAGCAATATTAAAGGATATGACAAATTTAGGTATCATACTACTTTCATATATTACAAAATTTAATAACCAATAATTTTCATGACTTGGAAGCTCAAAATTAAAGATTTGGCATAACAAAAAATATTAAATATAGATATATGCACTTATATTCTTAATTTCCATTCGCTTTGATTTGGGATCCATTCATAGTGGTTATCTATTAATCTCTTAAAAATTAACTTCTCAAGATTTTTTGACTGTATATGAGGAATTATAACAGTCAAAAAACTTCATCAGTCATAACAATTATAGAATGAACAACTTAAAAAGTTTTATTTTTGAGAAATGGGCAAGATGGTGACAGAACCCGTAGGAGTGTTGAGTCTCCAGGAGGACGAGTGTCCATAAAGACAGTCTATGTGAGGGAGTGTGTGTGCAGATGGGTGAGTGAAAGTCTGTCTGAGGAAAGACATGGAATCAAGAACCTGGGAATCACCTGTGGAAGTGGCTACAAACCACCACTGTCCTGAGATTGGAGCCTCCAATGTGCAGTATCATCTGCCATTCTCAGGATTTTCTTGGAAGTAGACAGCAAAGATCAGCTGCTCCTCACCACCTGGTACCTGGCCCATATCACCTCCTGTAGCAGGAGGTTGGAAAACAGCAGTGTGAACTATGGAGAAGGCAAGGCAAGAAAATATGGAGAGCTGAGACCCACCACCAGTGAGGAGATGCTGACTGCCATGAATTTCTATGTCCTAGAACTGAGCACACACCTGTGTTGGCCCACCTAGCTATGCCCAGTCTCCAACCTACAACCCAGATGTGATCTTTGCACCCCTCTGGTATCAACCATCACTAGCCCAGAGAGGAAACTTCAGGAGAAGACACAGAGGCAGACGCCCCACCCCCATGCTTGATCAGACATAGACACATCTGATCGGAGTAGGAGACTTGGCAGCAGGAGCAGAAGAGTTGAGTGAGTCCAGATCTAACTCACTCTCCTCCCACAGCAGTCCATGGGTTGTCTGACCCACACTAAGAGCAGCCCAATTGCCTGTACTGAGAGTGAGGGGAGGTACTGGAGACCAGAACCTATTCCCTAGCACAGTGGCTGTAGTAACTGCTTGGGAAATGATCCTAAAATTCCAGAAACTGCCACAGAAGAAGCTCTTTTTTTATGTTTTTGTACATGTTTTGTATTTGTTTTTGTTATTTTGTACTTTTTCTCTATGCATATGGATATTCTTGAGGGCAAGTACATCATCATGTTTTTTATGTGTGTATGTTTATGTGATCTTGTGTGTGTTTGTTTATTTAACTCATTGGTGTGTCTGTTTCTTCATTTTTTTTCTTCTTCTTCTTCCGTCTCTTCTTCCTCTTCTTCTCTATTACCTACCATTAATCTCCCTTCTTCCTTTTTTCATTTTATTCCTTTTCTTTACCTCATTTTGCTTTCAGAGAGCATACATATGCCTCCATTCTATGGACAGCTTTTAATGTGGTGGGAAGTGGGTTCCAGGGGGCCTGCACACCTGTCAACAGATACTGCGATCTGCATATAGCTTCTGAACCAGAGCCCCCCATGACATATAGTCTCCAAACTACAAAATCACAGTTCTCAAGCTGGGCTCAGTGGCCTGTAATCCCGCACCTTTGGGAGGCTGAGGTGAGTGGATTGCCTGAGCCCGCAGGTTCGAGACCCACCTGGACAGCAAGACCTCATCTCTACAATAAATCAAAAAATCAG
>NW_007255726.1:56974-64536 GCF_000164805.1 Carlito syrichta | reverse complement strand
AGTGGCTGCCCCCAGCCACAGCAGCCTCCACCTGCTGGGCTCCAGTGATCCTTCTGCCTCAGCCTTCCGCGTAGCTGGAACTACAGGTGCGCGCTACCACGCCCGGCTAATTTTTTTTTTTGATTTATTATAGAGATGAGGTCTCGCCTGCCCAGGCGGGTCTCGAACCTGCAGGCTCAGGCAATTCACTCACCTCAGCCTCCCAAAGGTGGGGGATTACAGTCTGAGCCACTGAGTCCGCCTTGTATTTTATTTCTTTTAATGTATTATTTATAGTCATCATCTCAGTTATCAACTCCTTCATTCTTTCCTTTTGACTTCTCTCATTTCTATTCATTCTTTCTATTAATTTCTTGATATCTGGGTTTGTGGTTTAATACAGTCATCTGGAGGTTCTTCATTGTTTTATCTTCTGTTGTGAAAGTAAAAGCTATTCCCTTATCACTGAGCGTCAGAATTAAATAAGGGGCAAAAAGGGGAGGAAAACCATCACAAATAAGAAGAACCAAACAAGAACCACAGATCAAATCTAGACTCCTATTCTCACCACCCAAGAATATAGACTTCAGAACTGAAACAATGAAGAGCCTCCAGAATCAAGATATCAAGAAATTAACAGAAAGAATGAATAGAAATGAGAGGAGCCAAAATGGAAGAATGAAGGCGTTGATAACTGAGATGATGACAATAAAGGATACATTAAAGGAAATAAATTATAAACTCACAAGCATGAAATGCAGTATCAGCCAAGCAAAAGAAAGGATCTCAGAGCCTGAGGATCAAAATATGGAGCTAACCTAAACTGTTAAATACATAGATAAGAAGTTTATATAGATAGAGAAAAGTCTCTAAGAGATGTATGATTACATCAAGAGGCGAGACATATGGTTAATTGACATTTCTGAGACAGAGACACAGAGACAACACTGGAACAAACATTCTATGAAATTATTCAAGAATATTTTCTTCATCTTATCAGAGATGTGACCATTCAAACACAAGAGATTCAGAGAACCCCTTCAAGATATCAAATAAGAATACCAACTCCTAGACACAGTAATTCACTTACACAAAGAATGTATAAAAGAAAAATTCTAAAGGCAGCAAGATAGAAAATTCAGACTATCTACTGGAGAAGGCCAATTAGAATAGCAGCAGACTTATCTACATAAACACTGCAGGCTAGAAGAGACTGGAATCCAATCTTAAAAATTACTCAAAGAAAAACAATTCCAAACAAGAATTTTCTACCCAGCTAAGCTAAGCTTCACCAGTGATGGTGAATTAAAGTCTTTCCCAGACACTCAATCCCTACGAATTTACACCACCTTCAGATCAGCTGTACAAAAAACACTTAAGAAAGTATTAAATAACAATGAAAAAATAAAAAGAATGATGATGCTTTTCCCAAGAATGAAGGGAAAAGATTAGAAATACAAATGTATATCAACACCCAAATCAAAAGAAAACCAATAAATAAATAAATAAATAAACAAACAAACAACAGCAACAAATTCTATAAGATGCTCATGACAAGAATATACTCTAATAGCTCAATAATTAGCCTGAACATAAATGAATTAAATGCACCAAACACAAAGACTGCCAAGATGGATAATCAAAATGACACACTCTGCTGTTCCCAGAGGACTCATCTCATCAGAAGGACACTCACAGACTCAAAGTAAGAGAATGGAAAACAAATTTTCAATGAACAGAGCACAAAAGAAAGCAGAAGTTACAATCTTAACATCAGACAAAATCTCATTTAGGCTATCAAAAATATAAAAAGATACAAAAGGTCACTGCATATGATAAAAACTTCAACCATCAACAAGAACTATCCATTCTAAACATACAAGCACCCAGCATACAAGAGTAACAACTCTTACAAGGCAGCTTCTATGTGAACTTTAAAAAGTTATTGACTCTAACATTGTCATAGCTGGGGACTTAAATATCCCAATAACAACCATACATAGACCATCACGGCAAAAAGTCTACAAGGACCTCAACTTGATGCTTGTCCAAATGGACTTAATAAATACCTATAAAACACTCCACTCAACAACAACAGAGTATACATTCTACTCATCACCTCATGGTCCATACTCCAAGATCGGCCACATCCTTGGCCACAAATCAAGCATAAGCAAATTTCATGAGATCAAAATACTACCATGCACCTTCTCCAACCACAGTGGAATAGAAATAAATATCAACACACACAAAATTTCCCCCCAAACCACAAAGACATTGACACTGAACAGCATGATGCTGAATGACTCCTAGATCAACACAGCATTCAAATTAGAAATTAAAAGATTCCTGGAAACAAATTAAAATGTAGAAACATCTTACCAAGCCCCTGAGATGCCATGAAAACTGTGCTAAGCAGGGAATTCATATCACTATGAGCATGCATAAAGAAAATGGAAAGATTACAATTTGACAGCCAAAAACTTCACCTAAATAAGCTGGAAAAACAAGACAAGCAAAGGAGTTACTTCAACAGAAGAATCCACATCACCAAAAAAAGTCTAAATATGAGACAAAAAAGACAAAAATATAATAGAAAAAAACACATAATCAAAAAGCTGGTTTTTTAAAAGAATAAAAAAAAGATTGATGTACTCCTAACCATAATAACCAAGAAAAAGAGAGACAATGCACAAAAAAACACAATCAGAAATGCAAAAGATCAAGTCATAAATGACACTGAAGAAATGCAAAAGATTATCAGAGATTACTATTTATGTTTGTACAGAAAGAAAACCTAAATAAAATGGAGGATTTTCTGACATCATGCAACCTCCAAAGCTTGAAACAAGAAGAAATTGAGACCCTACATAGACCAATGACAGCACAGCAAATTGACTTCATCATAACAAAACTACCACCTACAAAAAAAAGACCTCTCCAGCAGAATTTTGCAAAACATTTGAGGATGAACTAATACCAAGCCTAATGAAAGTATTCCAGGCAGTCAAGAAAGATGGAAGTCTCCCCAGATCATTTATGAAGCTAACATTACATAGATACCCAAACTAGGTAAAGATCCAGCAAAGAAAGATAATTGCAGTCCAATACATTTGAGGAACATAGATGCAAAAATTCTCAACAGGATTCTAGCAAACAAGATCCAATTACACATCTCAAAAATCATCCACAAAGGATAAGTAGGCTTCATCCCTGGGATGCAGGGCTGGTTCAACATCAGAGAAACCATAAACGTAATTAAATATGTCAACAGATGAAAAAACAAGAACCACACGATTACATCATTAATAGCAGAAAAAGATTTCAATAAAATCCAACATCCCTTTGTTATAAAAACCCTTGAACACCTAGGCACAGAGAGAACATAACTCAAAATAGTAAGCCATTTGTGATAAACCCCCAGTCAAAATACTGCTAAACAGACAGAAATTGGACTCATTTCCTCTGAAAACTGGAACAAGACATTGCTGCCCACTGTCACTCCTTCTGTTCAACATAGTGTTGAAAGTCCTAGCAAGGGAAATTAGAAAAGAGAAGAAAATGAAGGACATTCAAATGGGAAAAGAGGAAATTTTGTTATCCCTCTTTGTAAACAACATGATCCTATGCCTTGAGCACCCAAGAGAATCTGTCAAAACTTCCTTGCACTGATAAAGAAATTTGGAAATGTCTCAGGATCTAAAACAAATGTGCAAAAGACAGACACATTCTTATACTACAATAATAAACACAGAAATGCCAAAAAGAAATAGCATAATCCCTTTAACAGTAGCCACAAGAATAATGACATTCCTTGGTATTTTCCTAACAGTGAAGTGAAAGATCTTTATAATGAAAGCTACAAAACACTGCTCAAAGAAATCAAAGGAGACACAAAGAAATGGAAAAATATACCATAGACATAGATTGGAAGAATTAACATTCTTAAGATGTCCATCCTACAAAAGGCAATCTACAGATTCAATGCAACACTCATTAAATTATCAACATTATTCTTCTCAGATCTGGAAATGGCAATACATATATTCATACAGAAAAATAAAAGATCACAAATAGCCAAAACAATCCTAGCAAAGAAACAAAGCAGGAGGTATCAAACTTCTAGACTTCAAACTCTACTATAAAGCTATAATAATCAAAGCAGCTTTGTATTGGTACAAGCACAGGCATATAAAATGTAACAGGATCCACACAAGCTTCATGCAGCCAAAGAGTAGCTCAGGATCATAGTACTGGTCTAGTGTTGTCTCTTGACACATCCACCACTGGCCAGCCTCCAAATTCCCACACATGAAACTCTGGGAATAGAGATTAGCTTGGGGGAATTTAATGTAAGATATCTATAGTAACTCACTGTGTTTTTACAATAAAAAAAATGTAACAGGAAACCGGGTTCTGTGGCTCACCCTGTAATCCCGCACCTTTGGGAGGCTGAGGTGATGGATTGCCTGAGCCCGTGGGTTCGAGACCTGCCAGGGCAGTGAGATCTCACCTCTACAATAAACCAAAAAAAGCAGCCGGGTGTGGTAGCACATGCCTGTAATTCCGGCTACTCAGAAGGCTGAGGCGGAAGGATCGCCGGAGCCCAGCAGGTCAAGGCTGCAGTGGCCGGGAGTGGCCACTGCACTCCAGTCTGGGCGACAGAGTGAGACTCCAACTCAAACAAACAAAAAAAAGTAACAGGATAGAGATTCTAGAAACAAAATTTCAATTTTTCAACCAACTCGCCTTCAACAAAGGCTCCACCAACAACTACTGGGGAGAAGAGAACCTATTCAGTAATTGGTGCTGAGAAAACTGACTGATAACAGACAGAAGCTTGGAACAGAACCCCTACGTACAACCATACATAAAAATCAACTGTAAATGGATCAAGGGCCTAAATGTAAAACATCAGACTATAAAACTTTCAGAAAATACAGGACACACCCTTACAGTAATTGGAATAGGCAACCACTTTCTAATAAAAACCACAAATACCCATGACACGGAGGAAATATAGACAAGTGAGGCCTCATCAAACTGAAAAGCATCTGCAAATCCAAAGAAGCCATCAAGAGAATGAGGAGACAGCCCATGGAATGGGAAAAATATTTGCATACTGTATAACTGACAAAGGCCTAACTTGCAGGATCTACAAAGAATTCAAATGTGTCAAATGAAAAATGAAACAAACAAACAAACAAACAAAAAGTCTTATTGAAAAGTGGGCAGAATGTATGAATAGACTTTTCTCTAAAGAAGACATATAAGCAGCCAACAGATACATGAAAAAATGCTCAGCCTCAAAAATCACCAAAGAAATGCAAACAAAAACCACTCTGAGATGCCACCTGTCTCCTGTCAGGTTGGCCATTATTAATAATTTACAAAACAGATGAGGGCGGGAACAAGATGGTGACAGCATAGGTGGACTTGTGAGATTCTCCGAGTGTGAGTTCCTAAAAAGATTCTTACTTTTCTTCCCCCATTCCCTAGCCCACCACCAGCTGCACTGGTCCGAGGCCCGGGGACCTTCGGTCCCACGCAGGGCCGGATATTGCAGCCCCCTGCTGCTACTGTCCCACTGCGTGCGTGGGAGTCTTGGGTCCAAGCTCCCTCCCTGGCTACATCATCTCCTGCCTGGCACCCAGCACCAAGCCGCCAGGCACTCTGGGAGTCTCTGGGTGCCTGCCCCTCAGAGAACCAGTCCCATTCCTGGCTGAAGTACCCTGTGGGGGGCCCAGAGCCACTCTTGCCGCTCACCACTTGCACTTTGGAGCTTTGGAGCTCTGGAGCTCTGAGCCCACCCAGAGCTCAGCAGGTGCCCCAAGCTGGGGGACCCAGACAACCTGGGGGACCCAGACAAGTGGAGAGAAATGGATCTGCAAAAACTGCCACGGTCATTCTCCAGGCAGAGACTTCCATTGCCCCGCCCACCTATCAATAAACCCTAACTCAGTCCCTAAGGTAACACTGCAAAACAAGAGACAAAGCCCCACCCCTATGCTGAATCAGACAAAAGCAATGCCCAGGCAGCCGACAAAAAAACAACAACAACAACAACAAACAAAAAACAAAAAAAAAAACCCCAAACTGTGAGTAAATCTAGCTGCCTGAAATGAAAAACAAAGGGGAGAGGCCAGAGATCAGAGCTGAAGTGACTTTAGTCTGATCACTTATTTTGACTTATGATTTTTGACTTATGATTTTGACTGTTTGGATCAAGTTTGTTGTTTGCCTTCTGACTTCCACTGTTTCTTGATTTTATTGGTCTGTCTCTGTGTAGCTATCAGTATTCTTTAGGGAATCTTTATTACATGTCTTTTCACTTCTTTCCGGGCTTGAATCTCTCTCTCACCTGATAGTTGGTATGTATTTCTGTTTTTGCTCTCGCTCTTCTCTCTTTCTAACTTCCTATTGACCTCCCCTTCCTGCATTATTTTCCTCTTTTATACCCCCCCTTCTAATCTAGGGACCAAGACTACATACTGCTGAACGGACAGATTGTAAGGGAGAGGGAAATAGGTTCCAGTGTGCTCATACACCTGTTTGTGGATGCTAGAATCAGCATATACATTCTGAACCACAGCTTCCCTTTCAATTAAACCTCAAAACTGCAAAAAGTACAGATCGCAGCCTACACTCCAACCTCAAAAGTGAACAAAGCCAGTAGACCCTCATAAGGAAGAACAGGATATTGCAGAAATAAAAGCAACCCAACCTTCCCTCAAAAACAGAATTAAAGAAGGGGAGGGAAAGGGGGAGAGAGAGAAAAATCTACACAAGTGAAGAAAAACCAAAAGAAGAGTATGGGTCTCTGCCAGACCCCTGGAGGGCAGACCCTGAGTAAACTGACTTCGGAATGTAAAAAATGAAGAGCCCCCAGAATGAAGGGTCTTAAACTACAAACCTAGATATCAAGAAATTAATGGAGAGATTAAAAAGAATTGAGGAGACACAAGAAGAAACTAGGAAGTAGCTGATATCAGAGATAACAGTAATAAAGAATACTAGGAATGAAATAAATGACAAACTGATAAGCATGGAAAGCAAAATTACTCAGGCAGAAGAAAGAATCTCAGAGCTTGAGGACCAAAATATAGAAATAACCCAAACTCTTAAAAACACAGAAAATAAGCTCAAAAAGACAGAACAAAACCTTTAAGAGATGAGTGAATACTTCAAGAGACCGAATCTAAGAGTAATTGGCCTTCCTGAGGCAGAAAGAGAGACAGAGACCACACTGGAACAAACTTCCCATGAGATCATTCAAGAAAACTTCCCTTACCTAATCAGTGATGCAAAAATTCAAACACAAGATATTCAGAGAACCCCTGCAAGACAACAAATGAGAAGACCAACTCCTAGACACATAATAATTTGACTAAACAAAGTAGGCATAAAAGAAAATATCCTAAAGGCAGCAAGAGAAAAAGGCCAGATCACCTACCATGGAAGACCAATCAGAATAGCAGCAGATTTATCTACAGAAACCCTCCAGGCTACGAGAGCTTGGAGCTCTATCTTCAAAGTTCTAAAAGATAAACAATTTCAACTGAGAATAACCTACCCAGCCAAGC
>NW_007255726.1:55022-56954 GCF_000164805.1 Carlito syrichta | reverse complement strand
CCTCTACATGAAACACTTAAGAAAGTACTAAACACAGAAGAAAAGGAAAAAAGAACAATGTTCTTCACAAGAATACAGGGAAAAGAGTAAAATATACATGGACCAACCCCAAAACCAAAAGAAAGACAAAAAAAGCCAAGTGGGAGAACAACAACTCTATAATAACTCTATGATAGGGACGAACTCTCATATTTCAATGATTAGCCTGAATGTGAATGGACTAAACGCACCACAGAAAAAACATAGAATGGCAAAATGGATAAAATATCACCAGGCAGCAATATACTGCCTTCAAGAGACCCATCTCACTAGAAAGGACATACACAGACTCAAAGTAAGAGGATGGGAAACAAATTTTCAGGTGAATGGAACACAAAAGAAAGGAGAAGTCACGATCCTAATTTTAGACAAAAAACCATTTAAGCTATCAAAAATTTAAAAAGATACAGAGGGCCACTACATAACGATAAAAGGTTCACTCTATCAACAAGAAATATCTATCCTAAACATATATGCATCTAAAATAGGTGCGCCAACTTTCATAAAGCAACTTCTAGGAAAACTAAAGAAATATATTGACTCTAACATCATCATAACTCGGGACTTTCAAACCCCACTCACAACCTTAGAGAGATCATCAGGACAAAAAAACAGCAAGGAGATCCTGAACCTCAATGTGACTCTGAAACAAATGGACTTAATTGATAACTACAGAACAGTCAATCCAAAGACCACAGAATACACATACTACTCATCACCACATGGAAGGTATTCTAAGACCGACCAAATAATTGGCCATAAATCAAGCATAAGCAAATTTAAAAGGATCGAAATTCTACCATGCACCTTCTCAGACCACAGTGGAATAAAAATAAACATTGACATCCACAAGTTCCTCCCAAAACCCACAAAGACATGGACACTAAACAGCATGATGCTGAACAACTCCTGGATCAATGATGAAATCAAAAAAAGATCAAAATATACCTAGAAACAAATGAAAATGAAGAAACATCTTACTAAAATCTCTGGGACACCTTAAAAGCTGTAGTAAGAGGGGAAGTTATATCCCTACAAACACACAAGAAGAAAATGGAAGGAACACAAATTAACAGCCTAACAAGCCACCTAAGGAAACTGGAATAGCAAGACCATAAAAACCCTAATTTCAGCAGAAGAATCCAGATCACCAAAATAAAAACCCAAATCCAGGAGACGGAAGAAAAAAAGATAATACAAAAAATCAATGAAACAAAATGCTGGTTCTTTGAAAAGATAAGCACGATTGATGGTCCCCTAGCTAGACTGACCAAGAAAAAATGAGAAAAAACCCAAATAAGCACAATCAGAAACACAAAAGATGGTCACATCTGACCCTGAAGAAATACAAAAGATCATTTAAGACTACTATGTACACTTGTATGGAAACAAACTTGAAAACTTTAAGGAAATAGAAGACTTTCTGACATCACACAACCTACCTACATTGGAACAAGAAGAAATTGAGACCCTAAATAGACCAATAACAATCAAGGAAATCGACCACATAATAAGAAAACTACCTACAAAAAAAGCCCTGGTCCAGATGACTTTCTAGCAGAATTCTACAAGACATTTAAGGAGGAGCTGATACCAATCCTACTGAAGGTATTCTAGGCAATTGAAAAAGATGGAACTCTCCCCAAATCATTTTACGAAGCCAACATCACATTGATACCCAAACCAGGCAAAGATCCAACAAAGAAAGAGAACTACAGGCCAATATCTTTGATGAACATAGATGCTAACATTCTCAACACAATCCTAGCAAACTGGATTCAACAATACATCTCAAGAATCATCCGTCATGACCAAGTAGGCTTCATTCCTGGGATGCAAGCCTGGTTCAACATTCGTAAAACCATAAATGTAATTAAATACATCAACACATGT
>NW_007255726.1:45429-54519 GCF_000164805.1 Carlito syrichta | reverse complement strand
CAGAAACCCAAATAAAAACCACAATTCCATTCACAATAGCCACAAAAAAAAAATGAAATACCTCGGCATCTTCCTAACCAGAGACATGAGAGACATTTACAATGAAAACTGCAAAACACTGCTCTAAGAAATCAAAGATGACACAAACAAGTGGAAAAATATCCCATGCTCATGGATTGGAAGAATCAATATTGTGAAGATGTCCATCTTACCTAAGGCAATCTACAAATTCAATGCAATACCCATCAAATTACCAGCAACATTCTTCTCAGACCTAGAGAAAACAACACAGGAATTCATATGGAAGCAGAAACGTCCAAGAATAGTCAGAACAATCCTCAGCAAAAAAACCAAAGCAGGCAGTATCACATTACCAGACTTCAAACTTTACTATAAAGCTACAATCATCAAAACAGCTTGGTATATATCAGTATAGGAACAGGCATATAGATCAACTGAATAGAATTGAGATTCCAGAAGTAAAACCTCAATTTCTCAACCAACTCATCTTCGACAAAGCCTCCACCACCTACCACTGGGGAGAGGAGAACCTATTCAGTAAATGGTGCTGGGAAAACTGGCTGACCACATGCAGAAGATTGAAACAGGACCCCTATCTACTCCCATGCACAAAGGTTAACTCCAAATGGATTAGAGACCTAAATGTGAAACCTCAAACTATAAGAGCCTTAGAAAATGAAGGACATACCCTCATGGAAATTGGAACTGGCATCCAATTCCTGAACAAAACCTGAAACCCACAGGTCATAAGAGAGAAGACAGATAAGTGGGACCTTATTAAACTGACAAGCTTCTGCAAAGGCAAAGAAATCATCAAGAGAGCAGGGAGACAGCCTACCAACTGGGAAAAAGCATTTGCCAACACCGGGTCTGACAAAGGCTTAACATCTTGGATCTACAAGGAACTCAACGTGCTGAAATAAAGAAAAAAACAAACAACGCCATTATAAAATGGGCAAAAGATATGAACAGACACTTCACAAAGGAAGATATCCGAGCAGCCAACAGACATATGAAGAAATGATCAACCTCACTAATCATCAGGAAGATGCAAATCAAAACCACACTGAGATACCACCTAACTCCAGTCAGAATGGCAATTATCAACAACTCAAAAAATAACAGCTGGTGGAGAGGGTGTGGCATAAAGAGAACACTTCTACACTGTTGGTGGGAGTGTAAACTAGTGCAACCTCTGTGGAAAGCAGTGTGGCGATTCCTAAAAGCTCTAAATATCAACCTGCCATATGACCCTGCAATCCCCCTACTGGGAATATATCCTGAAGAACTCAAATTACTTTATAAAAAAGATACCTGCACACATATGATTATCACAGCATTGTTCACAATAGCAAGAACCTTGAAGCAACCATGCTGCCCATCAAAAGAGGACTGAATTAAAAAATGTGGTACATATACACAATGGAATACTACACAGCTTTAAAAAAGAATAAAATCATGAATTTCGCAGCAACCTGGATGGAACTAGAGTCTATAATACTGAGTGACTTCTCACAGAAACAAAGATCCGAGTATCACATGTTCTCACTCATATAATGGACCTTGAACATCCAATGTAATACTATAAGAAAATGACTGACAGTAGTGGGAAACTATGGGGGGGAGGGAGGTGGGATTAACGGTAGCAAATATCTGTCTGGGGACGGGGGAACACCTCTTATCAACAGGGTGCCTGAATGAAATGTATTTGTATACCTAACCCTTAACTACGCCACAACATCATAATAAAAAATATTTATTATAAAAAAAAATTTACAAAACAAAAGATGCTAGAGAGGATTCAGCAAAAAAGAAACACTCATAAACTGTTTGTGGGAGTGAATATTAGTACAACCTCTTTGGAAAATAGTGTGCTGATTTCTGAAAGATCTAAAAATCAACCTTTCATATGCATTCTCCCTTCTGGGATTATACTCAGAGAAACTCAAATCATTCAGCAAAAGATACCTTCACATGCATGTTTACTGTAGCTCAGTTTGCAATAGTGAAAAAAATGTAATCAACTGTGCTGTCCATCAAAAGTGAACTGGATAAAAAAATGTAGTACATACACATAATGGAATATTACACAGCCATTAGTAAGAGCATAATTATGGACTTTGAAGCAACTTATATGGAATTAGACACTATAATATTGAGTAATCTATCTCAGAAAAAAAGAATGAAGTACCGCATATTTTCAGTAAGAGGACCCTACACATTGTCATACTACTACAAGAAACAGATTGAGAGTAGCAGGTTACTGCTGGGGAGTACGTAATATCAACAAGGTTACTTGATCCTAAACCAGACGAAGTCAAGACCAATAGAAGGTCCAAATTTCACCTGTATGTTGACCACTTATATACCTAATCCTGAATTGTACCCCACATTTTTAAAGTATAATAAAATTTTAAAAGGAAAAGAATACTTATATATGAATACATACACACACATACAGATATTTTAGGAGACTCATCATGTTTTCTTTTAGTAAAATTGATATATACACTACCTATCAATTATACTAAAACCAAACTTAATGAGTTTCCTAGAAATACTCTCTGCCTTTTTCCAGTCATTAACCCTGCAAATGATGGTACAATATTTAGTTTTAATGTCTCAGTTCTGTGATTTTAAGATACAAAATCTCTATCTTGTTGAATGTAAGAGGTATCCCTTAAGAAATGCAAATTTATAGTTGCCTATGTAGCAAATGCCCACAAAAATTAAACAGGTATTGTGAAAAATGATGGTGTGAGTGAGGAAAAGAAAGTATTTAAAACCTGGACAATGAAAAATCTTAACAAATCTCTAAGATCTGCTTCTATATTTCTGTATTAGTGACTATGTGTTTATTTAGTTCCTGCATTTACAGTGATGTTTCACTACCAAAATATATAAAAAGACCTTTAATAAATCGGTCTTAAGAAGTAAGAACAGCCGGGCTCGGTGGCTCAGCCTGTAATCCTGTGCCTTTGGGAGGCTGAGGTGAGTGGATTGCCTGAGCCCACGGGTTCGAGATCCGCCTGGGCAACTTGGCGCGACCTCATCTCTGCAATAAATCAAAAATTAGCCGGGCGTGGTAGCACGTGCCTGTAGTTTCGGCTGCTTGGAAGGCTAAGGCGGAAGGATCGCCGGAGCCCAGCAGGTCGAGGCTGCGGTGGCCGGGAGCGGCCACTGCACTCCAGTCTGGGTGACCGAGTGAGACTCCAACTCAAAAAAAAAAAAAAAGTAAGCACTTAAATAAAATATTTTATCAGAAAAATAGAAAATTTAACTCAAATGCCTTTTAGTTAACGTTTTTAGTAATCTTTGGTTAATAAACACAATCTCAATATTATTGGTAAAATGAAATAGAAACATCCCAAATATAATTTTGACATTTGGCTTGAGTTAATTAGTCATGCAAGTCCTAGTCTACAAATTTTTTTTCAGAAATTATCATTGGTTTAGAGAAATTGCATTAATTAGTGATTGGCTACACATTATATAGGTTATGGTGTCCCATGTGTGGCATTGTCAGAGTAATTTGCAGTTAACTGTGATGATAGCAAGCAGCTTCATGAGATGATTACTTAGCTTAAGGGGAATACTGGAACATGACAGTTGTCTCATTCTCATGTCTCTCTAGTCCTGATAGTTTAGAAGAGGCTCAAATTACTCCATAAAATTTGCCTTTCTTTCTCATTGTATTAAAACAATTCTTGCTTGGTATATCTAAAGTACCTTCCCTTATGTCATATCAATTTCAGCTATTCCTATAACTTAGACATCTCAGGTGTGTTAAAGAAACACTTAAGGCAAAATAAATTTAATTGAGAAAAAAAGCAATTTGCAATTCAAACAGTATCCTGCCTGACCATGATAGTTTCAGAGAAACTACTGGTTTGCTACATAATTAGATAATGTTTATAGACAGAAAAAGAAAAGTGACATTCAGAAAATAAACGTAAATCACAGAAATAGAGGGATTGGTTACAGTTTGGTTTATGCCTTATTTGAACATGGTTACAACAGCTGGCCACCTGAGACTGATGCAAATTTTGTGATTGGCAAAAGTGTAAGTTGTGGTGGTGTGTTTAAACATTCAGTTAGGATAGAATTAACCAAGTAAGGCGCAAGAAGTAAGCTTTAGGTCAAACATGACCGAAGTAAGGAGGTGGTTTTAGCATAACCTTAACAGGTATACTCGTCTCTGTCCTTTGTTAAATAAGGAGAGGCATTATCATTTCCCAGCAGCACTGGGACTCAGCATAAGGAAAGAGTGGTAGGGTGCAGAGCAGCCTCCCTCGACCCTTCTACAAAATCCTCCCAGTAACCTCCAGAGCATGACTGTATCTGAGAACCTCTCTCAGTAGATGGATGCATCTAGTGAGGCAACTGGGGCAGCCCAGTCTCACACATCAGCATCCCTGGGTGGTTTACGGTATGACTTGTAAGACTGAGGGAGATGTAATACTGTTGATAAAAATAAGTTGCCACATCTTCAGGCTGCAGACTGCTGATTATGAGAAAATAATCTGTCCCAGACTCACTCCCACTGAACCTCAAAGGGACTTCAGTTTTCAAAATTGATGCTACACAGATCAGGAGCTTAGGACTTTTTCCTGGGTTCTGTTTATACCAATCTAAATGTTTATGAATGCCCACACTTGCCTGGCAAGTGATGATGATTATGTCTTCCAGAGATGCAGACAGGGAGAATGGAGACTGCCTTGTTTGGATGTCACAACTGGCAACCGAGACCGAAACAAATATTTACACAATTAATCATAATGAAAGAGGACTTTTCTGAAGAGCCAGACAGTACAGTCTACACTGGCTAAGTCAGTTCCTAATGTTCTTCCTCCTTAACTGGGAACCAGAGCAACAGAAGCCCCAGAAGCTGAGTGGGGGCCCTCATGTTCATGCTTTGTCCTGGCTGTGACTTACTCCTGCCTGGGGTGTCACCAGTCTATTAATACATTTTCAGGACAGGAGGATGTACTCTGGAAAATGCAAATTATCAAAATGGGGCAGGCTAGGTACAACAATAGGGCCGGCTCATCTCAGTAACTCAGCACATTCCCAGTGTCCCCAGGGTCTCAGGTCAGATGAGGACGGTACAAATTTGTCTGCAGAGGATTTCTTTTGCCACTTGGGGCCATTTTGTTAAAAACACATGTTGATGACAGTGTTCACAACTGCAGTGGACCTAAGGACTAGATGGAGTAATGCATTCCATAGCTGCATTGATATTATGTAGAAGAACACCCTTGTATTTAGGAAACACATATTAAAGTCTTAGAGGGTGTGCTTCCGAGTTCTTCAACTTACTCTCAGGTAGTTCTGATGGGGAAGCACATGCTGTACTTCTTTTTGAATGCAAAATTTCTTTAACATAAAAGGGTAATATTTACCAGAATGTGAAAATATTTCACAGCATTTTGTAATGACCATAATCCATTGTTATTACCAGTATAAGGTCACACTGTTCACTAGAGACAAACAAAGGTATTATCAAGATTCCTTAATGTGTATCACCCACATATCCACTTTTATCCAATACTATTGGTCTCTTTAATTCCCAGAGAATAAATGGGCTGCACCTTACAGTTGGTGAGGAGATTTCCTTATTCTATCCCCATTCGGTATTACCTATCACAGCTCATAAGCATGAAGGGCTGACTAGTGAGACTTCATCTCATTACTTCAACAAAAACCACTGCTACTCTGTGCATGGCCCCATCTTTCCCCAACAATGCCACTTTCCTTTTACTTTTCAGAAGTCAGTGGGGACATCATTTTCACTCTGAATCCAGTCTTCTTGCCTGTATCTGCTGGAAAGAGTCACCATCTCCTGCCAAGCAGGCACCAGTGTACATGGAGAAAAATCTGGGATACCAATACAACAGGCCTCAATTAGTGATGACAGAAAATGTGTAAAAATATCCCAGCTCCCTTACCTCTCACGTGGAATAATCATATAATATTTTCTCCCTGTTTCCAGGTTGGGTTGAGCTCCAGTTGTCCTCAGGGTGAGCTGCTCAATGAGATATTAATCATCACCCATTTTCATTTTCCTGCCTCACTTTTCTCCTACCTTTCCATGATTTCTGCACCTGGAAATATCCTTCCTGAATGGAAATTCTTGTAATTCATGGACCCAGCCAAATACAGTGGACAAATCCTCATTCGTGAAAGTAAGTCTGGCCTGAATTCTTGCCAAATTCATTTTTCAAAATGTAGAAAAGTCATTGAAATTTTGAAAATATTTAATTTTATTTTACTGATCTCTCCTAGACTCCATACAGCAGTTATTGCTTTTTCTGTGTTCCTGTTAAGGCACACTCCCTGTGGGGCATCCAGAATGTTAGCTCAGACCCACTGGGGATGTGGTTGTCTTGTGTGCAATCTGGTGCCACGTGAAAGGTGCAAAGAATTTCACAGGGGTTAGGTTAGAAAATATAGTTGATTGTAAAAGTAAATTTGATAGAAAGAAAAAGAGGAGATTTACCTCCCCCAAGGTAGAGGAGGGGGCCAAAGCCAGGGAACATGGCCCAGTCATAGCTCAAAGAGCACATGGCCACACGATAGCTTAGCAAGTCAGTGGCAGCAATGGTCAGGCAATGTCTGCTGGATGCTCCTGGTTGAGTCTTTTTAATCTTTCCCTTTGCTGGGGGAATGCCATGAGGGTGATTGGGTGATGATCTGCTCCAGGTTATCATGAACGGGCAGGTAAGAGCAGGTACTAACATCAGGTGATGGACAGTAAGCGGGCAGATGGGTGGGTTAGTCACATGACTGCTGCCACGGTAGAGGGTTAGATGGGAGAAGACAAGAGGAGGGAATTTTTCTTGCAAGTGATCTGTCAGATCTTTCCAATCTACAAGGTATTTAGTAGAAAAATAGTCTTGTGATCATTCATATGGCTTCGGTCAGCTAAGGGGCCTGAAAGATGCTTAGAGATTATTATGCTAAACCAAGAATTGAAAAGTTGAGCCATCCTTGTCTTGCATCTGATGGAGATTTGTGGAGAAGATGGGGTAGGCTGCCAGCTTAGCCTACAGTAAAATCTCTGAATATTTCATAAAACTTGCCTATTGAAAATTTATCTGTATATGTCTAACATGTGCTAAATGTAAAATGTGTTGGTCTAAGTAAAAATGGCTATGCTGAGGCATAATGTTAACTAATTTATTCTAAGTTTCACAGGGATCTTTCCATTCCGTTACCAATTCAAATGGAGTTTTAACAAACAGCATCACATAATAAGTTTCATATTTGAAGCAAAGTTAGATTTTCCTAGCACTTAAATCCATAGACATAAGGTTTCTTGCATCCAGATTTCTTTCAGTTCTGTTGCTTCATGAATCTGCATTGTGATTTTCATTCTACTTTAAGAAAGGACAGATGTAAGGTCGGTAAGAGTTGTTAGTGCATTAAATAATAACACAACCCCAAAATATTCATGTTCTAATCTCTCAATCCAATGAATGTTACTTTATATGTCAAAAAGAACTTCTCAGACATGATTAAGTTAAGGATTTTAAGATCTGGAGATTATCCTGGATTATCTGAGAAAGACCAATATAACTACAAGTATTCCTATATTAGGAGATAGTGTGCATACAATCATAGAGAAAAATAAGATATTGAAAGGGATGCCAAAGTGATAAAGGAAGGGACCATGAAAAAAGAATGGGAGAGCATCTAGAATATGGAAAAACAGAGACTCAAATTCTCTGCACTGGAGCCTCCAGAAGGAGTATTGCTCTAGGGCCACTTTGATTTTAGCTCAGTGAAACTTCTGACCTGAAGAACCATATGTTAAAAAGTTTGGGTTGTTTGAAGACAATAAGATTATGGCAATTTTTATAACAGTCTTAGAAAACTAATATTAGAATAGAGAATATATGAATGCATTTTAGTTCTCTGAATGCATGATTTTCCTTTATAATCCAGACATTTACAGCATACTATCTTTTGTTGTCAATTTAGATAAGAGGCAAACAACATTTTGTTGTGAAGAAAGCTAGCTCCAGATTTTTTTTTTTTTTTTTAGGTAGAACACAGCTTGGGTAAATATCTTCTAGTATCTCTTGTAAAATCTGGGTACCTGAGAACCTTGGGGTTAGTACAGGATGGGGGAGATATTGGTTGTTTTCTTATTGGGAGAAAAATTAAATTTCCAGGACACAATCTGAGAGAAAAAGGCTAAAACAGAGAGCTTGAATGGGACATAGGGCATTGAGAAGTGATCAGGCCAATGTAAGATGTGCCTCTGCTCCCAAACTGAAATAAATGTTTTGTGTTTGGGATAGTCGTGTTTGCAGTCAAACCTGAGAAAGGGTTTGGATGTAAATTTGTAATCAGTGTAGCTAGGGGCAGAGGCAGCAGGGAACCTTGAATTTCATACCATCCTCTAGCTTTTCTCTGTTCTTCCATTTTATAGACAGTGGGCTTCTCCAGGGAATGAATGTTGCCATGGAAAAGGAGCATATTTATGATCAGAAAGACTTGGGTTCAAAGTTTAACCCCCATAGTTGTTGACCATATGACTTTGCACAAAAAACCCTGATCTGATGAGCAGTTTCTCATCCGTGAAATGAAGGCCCTACCCACTAGATAATTCAAAACAATCTCACTTTCTTAAGATTCTTTATTTACTGACTGACAGTGGTGGGAAACTATGGGGGGAGGGGAAGGGAGATGGGATTAATAGTGGTAAATATCTGTCTTGGGACAGGAAGATACCTCTTATCAACAAGGGTGCCTGACTGAAGCATATTTGTATACCTAACCCTTAACTGTACCCCACAATATCATAATAAAAAATATTGATTATAAAAAAAAGAAAAATAAAAAAAGATTATTTACATTTGCAAAGATCCTTTTTGCATGTAAAATAACATTAGCAGCAGCTGGGAGCCGCAATCAATAGTAAAAGTAAGGGAAAAGGGACCTGAAAACAGGAAAAACGCCGGCTGGAAGCAAGGCCCCAGTAAAATGCAGCCATGACGGAGACAAAGCCCCATGGATCCTGTTGATGGACCTTCCCTAACTTTGAAGGATTGCGTGCATAGG